>NW_019386022.1:0-15449 GCF_000671375.1 Centruroides sculpturatus | reverse complement strand
ATGTCTTTGTTAAAACCCGTTTTGTCTAGTTAAAACTAGAATTTACTGCTAGTCAAAAATGAATTTGAGTTAAAACTAGTTTTAACTAGACAAAACGGGTTTTAACAAAGACATTCAGTATAAACTAGTTTCAACTAGACAAAATGTGTTCTAACTAAAAACGGCTTTTAACTGTAACATATATATATACAAATCATACGGTTTAAAATATGGCAAGTAGCCACAGTTATCTATTATAATTTATAATTATTTCATTTCAATTCGTACTAATTCTTATGTACAGGGTTCCTACTCAAATTTTTGTTTTAATTTCCATGGCTTTCCCTGACCAACTTTGTACAGTTGGTCAGGGAAAGTCATGGAAATTAAAACAAAACCCTCACATCACTTACAGTATGGCACATTGACAAAATAAAACAGCATTTGACTTACTATGCACATATGTTTTGCTTCTCTGACATTTTAATTATTTTTTTCTAATTAACAGTTATATATTTTTTTATAATTGCAAATGTATTAAAATTAAAAATAAAATGTATTAATAAAATTTTTTATTCTGTTATTAATCCACAACCATAAATATACATGACTGAAAAAAAAAATCAATTTTTTTCTATTATTCATTAACAAATTCTATATAATCCATGTACAAAAGTATATATTTATTAAATTTATCTCTTAATAAATTTCCTGAACTTTATAAAATATTAATAAACTGGAAATAAAATCTAATAAAAAATGATAAATAATACCATTTACACTATTTATCATTTTGTGTACTTTGTAAATTTTTGGAAAAATTTTGTGTAAACTTGGGAGAAATTTTGAGTCCTGAAAATATTCTGCACCCCTTTTCATAAGTTGTATTGACCACATTACTTCTTGCTGTCTGCAGATGGCTACACTTAGTCAAGCATATTGTCAGCAAAAATCCACGAAACAGCCAAGGAAGCAAATTCCCTGACTTTTTTACAATTTTTAACAAATTTCCTGACATTCCATGACTTTTTCTGAATACTAATGAAAATCCCTGATTTTCCAGGTGTTTAGGAATCCTGTATGTATTAAATGATCTCACTAACAGAATAATAAAGATTAACAAGATGAAGAAAGACATGGACAGACGGATGGCAGTGGCAATTCATAAAGCTACAATTTTTTCAAATTGCAGCCTAATAATCCTGCAGACAAAGATATTAGATTTATAGTCAAGGTAATAAAAATATAGGCAACTAACAGAACAAGAGACAGTTTTTAGATTTTTTTGTGATTCTTCTTCTTTGTCTTCTAAACAATAACTGCTACAAGAGTTATTAAGCTGATTAATATTAATTAATTTCTTTTGCAATCCAGTATCTATCATTTGTTTTTTCTTAAGCTTTGGAATCTGATAAAAATTGTGACTATTTGTTGTTATTTGTAGAATCCTACAAATGTACATTGCATCTTTTTTGTTAATAAAGTTATTTCTAAATCATTTAGAGTTTTATTATAGATGGGACACTTTTTCATAATTTTAACTTACAAGAAATTTTCAATATCCTTACTAATATCAGCAATATCTCATTATATACAATTCTGTTCGGTTATTAAATAACATATCTGTAAGGAAAATGATTATCAATTGGTTATAAATATTTATTAACAGAAGTTTATTTAACTTTATAAGGAAATAATGTTTCGAAATATTTAAATATTTTTAGTTACAGTATTCATCAACTTCATTTATTAACTTAAAATTAGAAAATTAATGTTAATTTATTAATTAAAATTAGAGTTAAATAATAATGTTGACATTGTAAATTTTAATTCCCTCAATTCAAAGTTGAGTGAACATAAAATCTGATACAAGCAATAATCAGAGGTATTCAAAAATATGTTTGAGATTCTAGTTACAAATCAGTTGATTTATCTTTTCATTGCAATGAAAATGACATATTAGTCTAATCCACAAATTTTCTTACAAGACAATCCTAATGTCAGCAGACAATCAAAAATACAGCAGAGAGGAGAAAAGTTCCTCAAATTTTCACATAGCATAATCGCTGCCTCCTCCTGGTCATCTCATCAACTGGAACAGAGTCCATTTAATTTCATAATTCTTCCCTTGCACAGTCCTGTTGTCGCTAATCACCTTTGTATTCTTCCCGTAATTGCATCGAAAATAAAAGAGTGTCACTCTCTCAACCACAAGTCAATATATATATATATCCTCTTCTGCTGAATTGATTGCTCCTCTAGACCAATGGGTCCCAATTAGTGGTATGCGTACTCCTGGGGGTATACAAAATTGCATGAAGGGGTACATGCAGCAGTCTAAAATCGATCAATTCAAAATTTAAATGCATGAGATGAAGCAATCAAAAAAATAATGGGTGGACCATCAAAAATTCGGCAATTTACAATATGATGTCAAATGCACAAATTTGTTTATTTATAACTAAAAATATTCTCGTAATTTCATTTAAAAAAAATACATTTATGACAATACATAAATGAAATTTTTACGCAAGAAACAAGAATTGTACAATTAACACAATTTGTGTTAATTGTACAATTATCATTATTATCATGTCAGAGAAGTGGCAATAAAATATTTACTACCAGTTTGCACAACATACCTCTGTGAGAGTGGATTTTCGGCCATGACAAACATGAAAACTAAACATCGTCACCGACTTCAACTCGAAGATAACTTGAGACTGAAGCTGACCAAAAAGCAACCAGATTTTACAAAGTTGTGCAAAGAAAATTGTGTACATTTGTCGCATTAAAATTAAATAACGTTATGTTATTTTCATTATTATTAGAATTGTATTTTAAAGGTAATAAATGTAAAAACACTTATTCTAAAATATCACTTATGGTAGCTGCTATTTTGTTGTGAATGTGTCTCTTTAATCGGATCAATTCAGTTCAGTAGACTATCAATACAGCTTTCAGGTTAGATACTTCTTTTATTGTTTTGACTTATGCATTTCGGACTTATATGTATTTTAAGTCCGAAATGCATATGTCAAAACAATAAAAGAAGTATCTAACCTGAAAGCTGTATTGATAGTCTACTGAACTGAATTGATCCGATTAAAGAGACACATTCACAACAAAACTTATTCTATTTATCACTAGCTGTCTACTTACAGCTTCGCTTGCAATATTTCAAATTTTCTCGTAAGAGTAAGATATTTTCTCGCAGTAAAATGTAGCCTATGTCCATCTCGAACATGTAAGCTATCTTTGTGCCAAATTATATTAAAACCTGTTCAGCAGTTTAGACATGAAAAGGTAACAGACAGACTGGCAGAATTACCTTCAAATTTATAATATTAGTATGGATTAATATGAATTTCTGCTATAAGAGGTATGCGAGTTTCAGCTCTTTCTTGAAGTGGTATGCAGGAAAAACTAATTGGGAACCACTGCTCTAGACAATAATGGATGACAGAACATTCTAGAAGCTTATAAATGAAGGCTTCATAACTGACAATTTACTTTTATATACAAAAATGACGACGGGCAATTATCACAATATTTTCATTAATTCTTCATTAATGAAATGACCATGTCACTTAATTTCATTTTAGTGTAAATTTAATTGTAATCACAATAATCTAATTTCTATATAATTAATTTCATATATTATATAAAAATGTGTTGCTTAAATAATATACAAAAACATTTTTCTAAGACAATGAAGTCAATATTATTAATATTGACTTCAATATTAATAATATTAATGTCAATATTAATTAATCTTTTCTTTTCTAAAAATTAATAATTACATCTTTGAATTAAATTTATATTTGAAATATTATTTGAAAAAGATGATATAATATAACAGACATTAATAGCAACAATTTTTGAAATTGTTTTTATATATTTATTTAAAATCAATTACATTATGTAATTAAAACCTAATATTTATTCAATGTGTAACTGCTAATAGTTTAAAACAGATTGTCAGATATATACTTACACAAGTAATAAAAACTAAAATAAAAAAAATAAGGTACACACCTTGTATTTTAATTTTTTTTAATTTTTATTTTAATTAGTGTTTAATTATCTCAGTCAGGCTGAGATGATTAAATAGTGATGTAAGCTTTCAAGATATATTTTAAAAAAAACAGTCTATGAGACCAAAGGTATAAGTAAGAATGGTATACGCAAACTGAAGAAAAGCATTTGCAGAAGCATTGAAGCAGTGAAAGAAAAGACCTTGCTCAGGGTCCGAGTGGCATAACAGGCAATCACACTACATGGCAAGCAGAGATTGTGGGTTCAAGCCCCACCCCAGGTCAGTTATTTTATTCCAGAAGGTTCTAAATAATTTAATAATTTATTAAAATTATAATTATTAATTTAGTTAAGAGATGTACCTAACATCTACCTCTAGTGACAAATTACTTTACATTAATCAATTAATTAGCCAAATTCTAGCCCAATCTTTCAGGCGATCATTGGTTATTTCATTATATACTCATCAGGCTTTAAGAAGTTTATCATTTATACATTTGAGGCTATCAACATCAGTATTTTATTTAATGTCAGTTTGAACACGATTATTTGTACACAAAGGTGTGCAGATGCATAAGGACACCATTTTCAACATCTTTTTTAAATTTCTGTATGCTTAAATAATATTAAAATAAAGTTTCTAACAAATGTATTTTGCCTAAATTCATTTGTATCCTTTCCACTGAGTAAAGCCAATTTTATATGAGGCACCTTGTATAATATTTAAAGCAATAATTATTTTGAGATAAACTTTATGATATTTATAAGTAATAATTAATTACCTTTTAAAGTAGAAACAACACTGTTTTGCCAAACAATATGATGAATCATTTCATATTCAACAAGTACAGCACCAAGTTCATTATATGCTCTGGTAATTTTTCTAACCTCCTTAGAATTTAACATATTTAAATGTTCCTTCAACAATAAAAAATAAAACAAACAAAAAAAATTACTACTTATAATTTATTAAATATTGAATGTTTAAAATATTGTTTATTTAAAATCATTTAATAACAGTGTAAACAAATAATTTATAGCAAATACCAACAGATGTAATTTTATAGTCAAGATGGGGCTCCAAATTGCTACGTTCTTGTATACAAATATAATTAAAATATATAATATATAATCAATATAATCAAATATGTACCAAAATAAAGAGAGAAACTCAAAGTTTTTATCAATATGTTTGAGGTTAAATATGAGCTCTGTTGGTTGTTCTATAGCATCTAGATGGTACTCCATTTTTTTCTCAAATGCTAATAATATACACAGATGTAAAAGATAACTTACATAATCTATTGTTTCAAACATCATTAATATAAACGCTGTAAACAGTTTGCTTAATATAATCCTACAGGAGAGCATGGTGGCCATCTCTTCCAATCCATCATTTGAAAATGTTCATCAAGGAACTTCATAATAATGTTAGAAAAGTGCAGAGGAACATCATCTTGCTAGAAGTTGGCATTTCTGTCCATAATAATTTGTGGCATTGCATATAGTTCCAACATATTAATATAGTTGTGTAATGTCACAGTGAGCTCCATAAAGAAAAAATGGATCAATTGACCTATTTCAGCTCCACCCATTTTTACTAAGCATCATGGAAACATGGTGCACATTGTTTACAGAGTATTATATATATATCCTTCCCAAGAGAGAGATTAATATAACAACTAAACAAATAATAAAGTATCACTGTGTTTGGGTGCCACAACATTAGTCCAAGTAGGAAACTGTAGAGTAGGTAAGTTCTGTTTTGTAGAGGCATTCTTGAACCAGATATTTGCTATTCAACTTCTTTTTAAAACTAGCATAGATTTGTGAATAATAGAATAAGCTTTTGCCAATTTTTTATAACAATTCTTACAAGAGGAAAGGTACGTTGAGTCTAGTTCTCCTTGATAAAAACTATGTATACTTTTTTTAAAAAACCACACAACAATAGAAATCTTAAAATGCAGTAATATTTCTAATCAAATGTTTTTGGTTAGAAATATTTCTAATTCAAATGTTTTTGGTTGTTTTTTATCAATCTTCTTCAGAATAAAATAGCAATTAAATGATGATTTTTGTTCAAAACAAATGTATTTCCAATGAATATAATTTAAATGTTACAATTCTAGAACAAAAAATTAAAAGTTTTTTAACATATTCAGAAATAATTCAGAACAGAACATCATATTTAAACAGCAAGTTGAAAAAGTGTAGTAAATAGCCACACCATGATAGAAATCTTAAAATGCAGTGATATTTTTAATTTTCAAATGTTTTTGATTGTTTTTTATTAGCATTCTTCAGGATAAAATATTGTTCAAATTTGGTTTTTGTTCCAAATGAACAGAACATAAAACATATTTTTAGTAAATATAATTTAAACGTTATGATTCTACAACAAAAAATTCAAAACAAGAAAATGCAAAACTTTTAAATAATAATAAACTAATGAAAAAATATGCATTAAATGAGTATGAACAACTAAAAATATCTAAAAATGCATAAGTAAACTAATTCTACATTTTTTATCTTTTTAGTTCATTTATGCATTTTTAGATATTTTTAGCTGTCCATACTCATTTATGCACTTTTTATATTTTTTTCATTAGCATATTTAAAAGCCTAGCATTCTCTTGTTTAGAATTTTTTGTTCTGGAATCATAACATTTAAATTATATTTATCAAAAATATGTTTATGTTCTGTTCATTTGGAACAAAAACCACCATTCAAACAATATCTTATCCTGAAGAACACCAATAAAAAACAATCAAGAACATTTGAAAATTAAGAATATGTCTAATGTCTAAAAATTCAACCTTTAGACATGTCATATAACTAATGAATATAAAAATTTCCATTAATATAATGATTATGAAAAATGTTAATATGTCTTTTCAGATTCAATAGAAAAAGTATAGCTGTCACTGAGGAGGACCTACTCTCTATACAATTTCCATTCTGTAAGAATCATGATCCTCTGTTACTCAATGAGTAAAGGATCATGATTCCATTATTCATAAATCTATGCTTTTGCTATAAAAAGAAATTAAACAGCAATATACATCTGGCTCAAGAATGCCTCTACAAAAAAATCCAGCAATGAATTGTGTAACTTTCCTGACAAAAAAGTTAAAACTGTGTGTGGAACCATCTTTTGTGAGATTTCCTTACGAAAAACTTTATTTATTATTATTCATTATTATAAAATGGTAAAAAACTTAATTTTGAGGGAAGAGATGAGTTTTATAAAAAAAAAAAAAAAAAAAACTAAATGCTAATAACAAATAAAACTTCATTAATTAAGTTCAATCCCACTCAAGATATGACATATGAACCCCATCTATCTCTCCACCTTCTTGACTTTTTTAACCATCAAAATTTAATAGCATCAATACCCCTAATACACAAACCTGTCTGCAAAATTTCAAAAATTTTCAACAAAAGGCACTAAAATTATTAACCTTCAAAGTAGGTGAAAAAATCATGATTCCTCACACAGACACACAAACAAACAAACAAACAAACATCCATATATACAGAAAAAACTCCAAACTTCTTTGCAGTTCTTTGCATTTCAAGGTCCAAAGTCCAAAAATATAAAAATTTCTGTGGCTCACTTTTTGACTGACAGTTATACTTTTCCTCTGTTAGTATATAAGGCAAGAAAAGTAAAAATAACTATACTTGAGTTGACCATCCATCTATTCTAATATGTGTCCAACACCTACAGCCGATTGCAGAGACAACGTTTAGAGACTGATGGCATTTTTACAGATCAGGTAGACCACTGTTCAGAAAAATTTCATTGCAAAGACGACGTTTCTCACCTGACACAATGTAGACAGTGATTAGAAACAAGTTATTTGACCTATTTTCTACTCGTACAACAGCAGGTTTGAGGGATTTTCAATTCGAGAGGTAGCTTTGTTCGTGAAGTTTAGATAAAAACAGATATCATTCCTTTGATAAAAGTTGTAAATGATACAAATTGACGAAATTATTCATTAATTAATTGCTCGGAGCAAAAACAATAAAATTAAATACTTTAAATTTGTTTTAAATGTTCCAATTTCGATATTCAAATGGGTGAAAATTTAAAACTTCAATTAATTTAAATCAGATGCATTTATTTACAGTTCGAGTTATAAAACATTAATGCATTTCGGAGTCAATGTACTGTTAAACAAACGAGACAATTTTAATAATTACAGAAATCTATTTATAGATATTAAAAAAAAATGTAATATTAATAATAAAATATTTAAAATTATTCATTTCGACAGTAATAAGATGTCAAAATAATTCCTTAAAAATCTATTCTGAATTTGGTATAAATTTTCTAAATATGGATTTGTTCATATTTTAAACCATATTGGCGATGAAATTAAATATCGAAATGGAAAAGCATTATCATTAATTGCCGAACAATGGTTTTGATGGCCTTAAGATTTTATTTCTGCGAGCTTTCGGAATATAGCTGGTGACCATTTCTGATGTCACAAACAATTAACCCCTTAAGGACATTGAGATTTTTGATATTTTATAATCATTAATTTAATTAAATGTAAAAAATACTTAAAACTGAAAAAAAAATGAAAGAAATGCGTTTATTTTGAAGAAAAAGCTTCAAATTTTATATTCCTTTGTCTCGTCTTTCTGTGAAATATAACACCGATGAGTCATTGTTTACACAGCTGATGACCTTGAACATAGCTGGAGTCCGATTTCCCTGGGCATTCTATAGAAATCTTGGGAGGCGATGGGTTTATCATAGAGTGACTACAATTTGGCCGTATATTTTTAAATATTTTTAAAAAATTAAAATTTTTATTGCGATTTCCGACCCCCCGGCTTAATTAAACTTATATATGTTACCGCTAAAGCTCGAAATCCGTTAATGTGTACATTACCTAGCTAATCTGCAGATTAACTAGGGTGATCCATTAAAGCTGCGAAAATTGTTCAATTTCTCAAATTACCTAGGTAATTTGCAGAGTATCTAGGTAATCTGCACATTAACGGCTTACGTATCATTAAAGTTCAAAAGTTTGTTTCTTTCACTTCCTTTCCCCACTCCTTCTTTTTACGTAGATAAATTTAAATCCTAGAATGCAAGCAAGCACCGAATTGGTGAGTAAAATCAAGAAAAGATTCTTCGCAAACCTCTTTAGCGAAGATTTAAAATATAATACGTAGTGTTTTAATAACAAACCAAAGTATGATTCCATAATTGAAGATGTAAAGCAAATAAAAGTTTCCAAGAAGAAAGAATCATCTCGAGATTATCAAATAATTCAAAGGTGTGATGTGTTGACTGTACGAGGCTGTGAAAAACTCATTGAGCCGTTGTCAGATGCGCGAGAAAGGTTTGAAAAAGTTTGTCCATGCCGGAGAATTGTTTGACATTCGATAAAAACTGAAGAAGACCTTGAAAAATTAGAAGATTCACAAGAGACTGTGATTATGAGATCACAGTCAAATCTTACTCAAGAGGACATTCCGTTATCCCCCGCTTCTACAGAATCACCTATAGAAATACAAGAATTTACCGATAGTAATCTTAAACTGCCTTCTATACCGTTGATTGATGATGCAGTCACGAAGAATATTCAGTTACCCTGCACCTCCAAGGAATCGCCTCTGCAAGTTGAAGAAGTCATCACTGAGTTACTCTCAACTTCAGCAGAATCGCCATCACAGTTTCGTACGGAGCCTGTAAAGAGCACTATACAAGACATAGTCTGTATTGTTTGCTCAAAAGCAGCATCAAGTGCTCACAAGTGTAAATCGTGTAATATGTTTGTTCACGCAGTTTGTGGTGAAGTAGATCCTAAAGAGGAAGGGTATGGTAAGAATGTATTGTGCATCATCTGTAAAAAGAATATGGATCAGAAAATACAGCGTGATGAAGCCAAGAAATGTTTAGAAAAGCAAGCAAAGAAAATGTTAGCAGTTTCTAATGCAAAGCACCCAAACGTCGATGAAGGTTTCGCTGTGAGAATTAAAGTACCCGAAGAAGACAGAGCAAAAACTGATGCACGTTCAATTTTAGCTGTGGTTCTTAGTAAAACAGAGGATGGCTTTTATAAACTTGATACTAAAACAGGTATTTTAAAACAATTGTATGCAAAATCTGAATTCAGTGTTTGCAAAGAGAGATTTTTAACGAAAGAAGATGGATGTCCCTGCTGTAGAAATATCTTTACGTCAAACAGCAATAAAACAATCCCTTGGTACTGGGCAGGGTTTCAGAAAATGTGACTGCAAATCTAAATGTACCACAAATAGGCGTGCTTGTCGCAAAAACCAATTGCTACGTAATTCAAAGTGTCACCAATCTTTAGATTGCACTAATAAGTAAGTACAATTTTATCATATGTTTTGCAAATTCATTTCCCTAATTGTAGTAATATTTTAAACCGTTTGATTTTTGTATTAAAGTTTTTTTAATTGATTGATGATTGATTCAATCAACTAATTTGTTGATTGTATTAACTTGATTCTTTAGATATTGAAAATTAAATAAATAACATTATGTTAATTTAAGCGTACAGAAACGTTGCTGTTGTTCCAGCAAAAATCTTATTTTCACTTTACGAAGTGCCTAGTAGGTAATTTGCAGATTACCTAGATAATCTCAACATTACCTAGGTAATTTGAGAAATAGAATAATTTTCGCAGCTTTAACGGATTACCCTAGTTAATCTGCAGATTAGCTAGGTAATGCGCACATTAACGAATTTCGAGCTTTAGCGGTAACATATATAATAAAATCTATTAATTAAAAAAATTAAAAACTATTGGAGGTCGTTTTGACATCAGAAAGCAGCTTTAAATGACTTTACCAAAGGAAAATCAGTGCACTAAACTTTAGAACGATTAATTAATTTTGATAAAAAACTCCCATTAAAAGAACATTAAAAAGCAATTAAGCCTTAATCGAGCCTTATCAAAGGCTCATTAAAATTGCGATAAAATTTTTTTGCGCGGGCAAAAAATTTTGAAAAAATTTGGGGACCTAAAAAACATTCCAAAAATTCAAAAAAAAATTTGGGGGCCCCAAACGCCCGCGTTTTTCGTAACGCTATGTAACTCACCCGAGATATCTCGGGTTATGGGCTTAAGTGTAATTAACCCGATTGGCTGAATGACTCCTAAAACAGGGGAGTAATAGCAAAGTGAGAGCCAATGTTTTACCGAAGTTCATTTAGAGAACGGTCAGAAATAGATGATCATCATCTTTGCAACGCATTTTAAACCATGATTCAGCCAGCCAACATCTATAGGCCGTTCTGTTGATAAACATCGTTTAACGTAAACTCCGACTCTGCAATCGGCTGTTAGTTGTCACAATAGTTACATGGTTGCTTTCAATGTATTTCAATGTCATGAATGTAACTTCCACATATCACTTCAAAAAAATTTTAAAAAACCTACATTTTTCCAAATACAGTCGACCTCCCCTATAACACGGTTTCCTATAGTTCGGATTCCTATATCACGGTGAAAAAATTGTGACAATATTCGTACAAACATGCTAAAAAACTCCTATAATTCGGTAAAACATCATTGTCGACTCATGTCATGATAGGATTGGTCGAATCTAGACCAATAGCAGATATTGCACAAACCGTTGAGTTTAAATGAGCAGTGGACCACTAAAAACCATTTATTATTTAATGCGCATAAATATTATATTTATATTAATGATGTCTCCAAAGTTCAGTGAATTTTTCACAAAAAAAATAATTTATCAAGAAGCACACGAGCGCCGTTCAATGACAAGCTCCACGATGAAAACAAGCTTAAGCAATGGCGTAGTCGAACGGTGCATGCTTGGTAAGTAATCCTACAATTTTTTGTTTATAGCATAGTTTATATGGATTATTCCCAAAAAATTATACATATTTTGGAAATGTTGAGTCAAATTACTCTAGAATTGATTAATTTTATGGAAGAAACCTTTCAAATAGTCTGTAAACTGCATACATGCTGGGCTGTGATTGGCTGGACTCGTAGAAAATGGATTCATAAAAACTGGAATGTATCTACTGTGTTATAGGGGGGTCGACTGTAATCAAAGCCAATGCTATTAATAAAACTATTCAGTCATGTTAAATCTTTACTAAAGCTGTCCTACCATTTTATAAAATCTGTTATGTTTTCTTCCCATAAGATTGCTTCACTTTCAATGGCTGCCACATTGTGATGTGGGAAAAAAGGAAGAGTCTGTAAAATAGGGCAATTAGTTTAATTTCATGCAAGAGCACACCACATGTTAACTTTCAGGCTATCATGTTCATGTTCAGCAAAGACATATAGTAATGCACCATATCCTGACATATCAACAAACATGTCTCAAAACATAAAATGGTGTCTCATCACTTAATACCATCCTATTCAAAAATGCTTATCATTACCAATCTCATTAAGAATATCAGCAATAAAATCATGTCATTTGCATTTATCACCTAACGAATTGAATATATTATAACTTATTTTTGCCAATCCCAGCTATTATGCATACATATTCATAGATTTCTTTAGACTACATAGATAACTTTCTTGAACAGCTTCAATAGATTCATCACCAATAGATGGTGTGCCTGATCAGTTTCTGTCTAATAGGTTTTCCATTTCTTTTACACGTTTTTATCCCAACAACAATGTTTTTAAAGTAAATATTTAAAACCTTGGCTGATGGTATTTAATTTTTAAAAATATAAATACATCACAAATATGCAAAGAAACCAAAAGCAAAAACTTTTTCTTTACATATTTGTGATGTTTTTATATTTAAAAAAAAACAATGTTATCCATGTGTAGTAATTATTTATTAAACACATGACAGTATTTATGTCAAAAGAATTACAGATTCAAATCTGGCAAGCCAAAGAATGTACTATAACTTCCCATGAACAGTTGCCATCTTGACTGAGAACACTTTAACTTGCATATAGTATAGCATATGGCCTTGGCTAGCTGTATACACAACTGCTCTCTTTCCCCCATCTACAACAAAAATAATGTAAAAATAAGAAAAAAGAGATTGCTCTTCTATTTAGCATTTGTCTCATATTTCTATCATATTTATTTGCAAATTTACTATGACATACATATTGTATTATGAAATTACTTTAATCTCTTCATAATTATAATAAACATTAAAATTATCCTTTTTTCTTGTATTTACAAGTTTTTGTTTCTAACTAATATTGAATGATACTGAACAGCTACAACCAAGTGCTCAACATTTTAGTACCTGAATACTCAACATAATTGGGTATGGATACTTGAATTACTTAAATACTCAAAATTCTGAACTATTACACAATAACTTATTTTCAACTGATTTTTCAAATCATCATAACAAATTCAAATCTTATTCCTTTTTGATTACTTATATAGCTATTGATATAAACTATGTGATAGTTCAAATTTAAAATAAACAAGCAATTATTTATTGAGACTTCATCACAATGCCAAATTACATTTTTTAATCATCTTTTAATTTAAAAAAATCATGTGACTTCCAGTCCAGATCAGAAGTTCACACAATACAGTGTACTCCTAATTATTCATGCAAAAATTATCCAGTTTGTGGATTATCCATGAAGCAGCTTTTTTCTTCTTTTATGCAAAATTGGCCAAACAAAAATGATGCCAACCACACAAAAATCTTATTTTAAAAAAATATTTTGCATAAATATAATGATACCATTTAGGTGGAAAAATATGAACTAAAGCTTCTAGATGTTTCTGAGGACAGTGTTCAGACTATTTCCTTCTAAGAAATATGTGTTGGATTATCTGTGTTTTTGATTTTCTGTGCAAGTTTTCCCCATCATTAACCTGGATAATCAAGAGTATACTGTAGTTAATTGGGGTCTCTGGCTCTTAAGCTTTCCATACCTAGTCTCAATTTCAGTAGTGTCTGTCCCTGAACATCATACTTTCCCTGATAACAATCAAGTCATCTAACTCCATTCTCAAGACAATTTTGAATTGAAATCATGTGACTTCTGGTCCAAACAAGAAGTTGTGTATAGTTAATTATGATCTTTGGCTCTCAAGTTCTCCATATCTGATCTCAATTTTCATCTATCTAACTTTATTAATGACGGACACAGACAGACAACAGTGAAAATATAAAATCTGCAATTAAAAAATTGCAGCCAAAGAATTTATCTTAAGTGAATTTTTTTTATCTTTAACATTTTTTGAAAATTAAATTGGGAGAAGTTTTACATTAAGCTAATATGAATTGCTTAAGAAATAATGTTTCTTATTATTATAGAAGAATTTATCATATCAATATTTGCTGTACTGAAATTTGACTGTACTAATAAGAAAGAGTGACTACACAAACTAGGGCATTACTACTTACAGATGCATCCATTATTTTATTAAATGTTTGTTAGTATGTTAAATATTTTTTACACATCAGTATGTTTATTTTAAGTATGAAGTTGTTAGTTTAACTATTTCAAATTCTATTTTTGATTTCATTGTGTTTCAATGATGGTAATCTGCATATCATTAAAAGTATAAATCAGAATAAACCTTTATTATTTGAGTAAGAAGTGTAATTTTCTCATCATGTGTTTACGAAATGTTCTGCATTTTGCAATATATGATCTGTATTTCATTACTTTTCCTCTGTCTGTTTTCATTTTTATTAACTTCACTGAAAAAGTTACATCATAGATAAAACCATGTAACACATCACATTTGATTGCAAGTTTATAGCACAGATGTACATATCAACATAACCAAATAGCAAATTGAATATATCGAAAGCTTGCACAAAAATAAACTATTACACATTCAGAAACCATACTACAAATAAACAAACATCTCAGACAGTAAAAAATAACACATACAAAATATACTATGACTGAGCCACAATCACAGACAAAACAATACAGAACAACAGACCAGACATCACATTCATTGACAAACAAAACAAAATCACATCAGACAAAGCTGTTCCAAACATCCACAACATACATAAAGTACAAACATTAAAAACATTAATAAATATTCAGAACTAGCCCATGAAATAAAATATCTATGGAGAACAGATAAGGTGCTTTTATACCAGTAGGCCTTTCTTCCACAGGCAAAATAGCACATACATTAAATAAAAATCTAGAAACATTAGTACTTCATAATAGCACATACATCACACTACAGAAGGCTTTCATATTAAACATGTCACAGTCAGGAAATGATTAAACATGATGCCATCAACATCACATAAAATATTTTTTTGCTATAGTTATGCCTTGACTTTAGACTGGCGCAGCACTACATACTAGTATATATATTGTGTTGAAAACAACAATAATAAATCAAAACAAAAGGCTATCATATATTATGTATAACTAATTAAAATTAGTTATCTATATTATCCAAATTCATGTAT
>NW_019386021.1:110171-117587 GCF_000671375.1 Centruroides sculpturatus | reverse complement strand
AAATAATAATTAACTTGGTTTTCTTTTAAGAACAATTTAACATATTAATTTCTTCATTTACTGTATTTTACAGCATACAAGACAACTTCAACCAAAAAAAGAAAAACAGTCCTGTGTCATACATGTGAAATTGTGATCTCCCATAGGCTAATGAATTCTCCAAATGGCCTTCAACAGGCTACAGATAACCTCTACAGACTCTTGAATAAAAATGTTATTGTTTAATCAAACACATTATTATTAAGATCATTATTTGCTATTGCTAAACAACCTTTTCATGTATTCAAGTTGAATATTTAATGGTAAATTTTAATTCTTAAGTTGTTGGTAAAGAATTATTTTAAACGTCTCTTTTTTCCTGATAAAAGTGTGCATTCTAATTTTACTTTTTTCAACCAGAGTACAGTAAAAAAATTTGGGACCAAATGCCAGGGTGTGGCATGGTTTTTAAATACACTGAATATTTTTTCTTAAATATTCTGTGTTCAAATGGAAATACATTTTATATGCTGTAAAATATTGTATATTTATCAATGTGAAATTTTATTTAACTACATTTAATTTCCTTTTACATTATGATACAATGAAATATTATGCTTTGCCCAATTTATATAAAAGTGCTTGATCAAGTTGGTTATTTTTTTAATTGCTTTTTATATCTTTAAATAGTTACATTCTGTTCCAAATTAGACGACCAAACAGTCTAAATGTGCAACTGCACAGCAATGAGAACAGATCAATTGCAATAAAAAAGGATTTGAAAATCAAATTACCTTTCAATATTCCATGAGACTAAAAAAGCCAATCTCTTGCATGATTTTTGAAATTATTATTTGAATTTTTTTTCTTTTGTCAGTCTATAAAATAAGAATAATCTCATATAAAAATCAATTAAGTTAACAATTTTGACATTTACAAGTCCCATTTGGATAATATATGTAACTCAGGCATCAGTTTTGGAATGGATTGGACATATAATCACAATATCAAAGATAACAAATCAAAACTACTTTCATCACTGATGTAAAATAAAATGAAAAATCTTGTTTAATCCTGATTGTTCATCACACATAATCATGCTTTGCTTTTTAAATTTTTTAAAAATTAGATTTCAAGACAACTCTTACGAAGAATATATCACATTGATGGAGATTTGAATAGACCATTGTTATATTGTTAGGAATATTAAGATGCCACATTTCATATAGGAATACAATTCCTACTTATTATATTATTATGGTTTGAATGCTTTGAATATACTTCAGCATATATTCAAAGTTCCATTTTGTACTTTTGTACATATTGCATTTTTTTTTTTTTTTTGCATAAATAACAAGTAATTGCGTTTTGGGAGATATTCCTATACAAAAATCTCAATGTCCTTCATTCTTAACATATATCTAAATAAAATCTGCTATTATCCAAGTGACATTTCTATCTTTGTTTCTAAAATAAATTTTAATTATCACATTCTTTCAAGCAGATTTAAATAAAAGCTCTTTTATGATATATGAAAAATTACATTATTTTCATATTGTGTAAGCTGACATGAAATATATTCTCAGCATACTCCATATACTGTATTTTGTATAGCATTTTCATAAAAGACAGACTACCAGCAAATACATACAATTTATTCTTTCATAATTAGTAAAAAAACTCTAATCAAGGTTTTAAGTATTGTATGAACTCAAGTCATAACTCTATACATGTAGCAATCTGTTTTACATTAACTAAAGAAAACCCTCATTTTTAATGGGTTTTTAAATTTAATCACTGTTATTTGCCAAGCTACATTTAACAGTGCACTTGCAGTGGTATAAATTGATCATTCTAAATGCAATCTTCCATAGTATGAATTATCTTTACAATGGAATAATTTCAATATATACAATGCTAATTTCTTTCTTGGTTAAAGTATTAATCTAATTGATAAATATATATTTATATTTATATATATATATATATTCCCCCCAAAAATCAAACAATGCTGCTTGTAATAGGAAGAACTGTACAAGAATCATATAATGGATTCTAAATAAATGAGACAGAATAATAGATATATGATCTTTTAAGATCTTAAAAAAAAATTCATAATGCTTAACCATGTTTGATTTTGTAAATTTGTAGATTTGTGAAAAGTAAACTGATATCATTAATGTATATGTTGCCAATGTACATATGCAATATAGAGCAGGTCGAATTATGTTTACGTAATGTATCTGTCCTTTATGCATAATGCCGTAATTTAATATCTGTATTTTTATCACGACAATACACAACTTGACTTTTCCTGAACGTCTCCATTGGCTTTTTCAATTTCCCATATTATAGTGGTAAATATCTCTGTGACACTCTGGAAAATTATATATTCATAATTAATAATTTTAAAAATTATCTTTAATAATTTATATTTTTTATTAATTAGTAAATAAATATTCTTCATGTTTACTTGATTTTGTTTGGCAGATGCTTCTATAAATTCTGCTTTCATTGTTGCTGCAGTTCTTTTACCTTCTTCGTAACTAACAACTCTNGCCGTAATTTAATATCTGTATTTTTATCACGACAATACACAACTTGACTTTTCCTGAACGTCTCCATTGGCTTTTTCAATTTCCCATATTATAGTGGTAAATATCTCTGTGACACTCTGGAAAATTATATATTCATAATTAATAATTTTAAAAATTATCTTTAATAATTTATATTTTTTATTAATTAGTAAATAAATATTCTTCATGTTTACTTGATTTTGTTTGGCAGATGCTTCTATAAATTCTGCTTTCATTGTTGCTGCAGTTCTTTTACCTTCTTCGTAACTAACAACTCTATATAAAAAATAAAATATCAAATTTTTTACTATCATTTTACATTGTACAATTTCTTTCTATTTAAACAAAAAATAATTAATAAAATACTTTGAAAAAGTTCTTTTTTTCCATAAAAATACTTTCATTCATGATTCTAATTTTTAGTTCACATTTTTTATATTTATATTTAAAATATTCTATTATAATAAAATTTGTTTATCTTATCATTGTCATGTTTGTTGAAACAAATTTGTTTGAATTATATCAATATATTTTTATTTTAAATCTTAAAAATTGGTATTATATTTTATTTGTAAGAGATTCAATCTGATAGGTCTTTTATGATATTTAAAGATCACTTCTAAAACTATAATTATAATATAATTAGAGCTGGTAACTATGCAGAAGTCTTCTTTTTTTTCCATCCATACCATATTGGGATTATGGTCAGTTGTCAAAAACTATTGTGAAAGTGAATAAATGTTGACTGCTCTTCAACAGACTTATTCTTTTAATTTTAGCTTTAATTTATATAGTTTTTTCCCAACTTTCAGAATTTTCATATTATTCAAAATATAACAGCAATATTTAAAATAATGGAAATGAGATTCAAAAATCATCAGTAGCCTCAGACAAGATATGAACTAGCAAACCATATTTTTCTAGATACTAAACTCTTATTGTCTTGCCCACATACTTAATATTTCTGTAGAAATCTGCAAGAATTATAGTGTGTAATTAAAACACAATAATTCTTATAGTCCATTTTTTAGTTCTATTAAGATTGGGAAATTTTTGCAAAATACAGTGCTCTCTCACTAATCTGAACTCTATTTAATCTACCAATTTTATTCATTTTAATGCTCAACGTTCCAACCAAATACAAACCATAGATTATGTTTTAAAAACATGATGATTTGTAAAATTAATATTTACTATACATTTTAATTTTAACATAAATATATGGCCTGGTGGACAGCCAAGGCAGTAAGATGTTAGCTTGCCACCAAGGAATCCAGAATCAAATTTAGTCTAGTAAGGTTATGTGTAAAGGAAAGGAAATTAAGGACAACTTTGTACAATAATTAGTTTGAATTATTGAGAGTAAAGTATATTTTAGAAATAACTTTTCAAATTTAGGTATGTTTTTACCTAAATTTGAAAAGTTATTTCTAAATTTTATTATAATAAAATTTCTAGGTTAGTAATTTATTATAATAAATTATTCTAGGTTTATTATAATAAAATTTATATATAAATTTTGTACTGTTAAATATATATTTCTTATTTAGATTTGTTCGATGTTGAAATTTTTATTTGTTGCCTGTGACGCCATGTTGAATTTTCGTCGATGTTAAGCCTAAATTTTTTTTTAAAATAATAATCATGTTTACCGTATTGTAAAAAATTATATTTTTATGTTTCACAAACAAAATAAATATATTGAATAATATGGAAACAAAAAAAAAATTATTTAAAAAATTCGTTTTAATATAAAAATTGTGATGCATAGCGACATCTAGTATCAAAAACATTCCGATGTAAACACGAAAATATTCGGGATCACCCACACAGGTCAATGAGGTCAACACGAATATTTTCGGGAACAACACAGGACAGGTTAAAGTAAAAGATATGAGACTTTCATATTATATAATATTGTGCACTGATGTAAATTTAAATGCAGGTTTTTTTACAATATAGTTGTGTATCCTAAAAATCTGCACAAATTTTAATTAGTGTTTTCTGGTAATTTGAAATAATTGCACATACATGATATAGCAAACATTTTTTCTAAAATGTTCTTGATTCCCATTTATTGAAAAAGTTTACACAAATAATGTTCCATTTTTAAAATGGAAACTGTCCAACTTCCATGTTCTAAAACATTTGATATTGTAAACTTCTATTTTTTGCATTGTTCCATTTTATTGTAACTTGCCTGAAGATGATCTTTAAAAAAAAGGCCAAAAATGTTACTAATTAAATTATTTTGCTGATTTTTAAGGTATGTTAAGCGTCTGGATTAAATGAATTTGATAGAAGAAATGTTATTGGCAGATTTTATACTGAAAACTGCAAAAGTAAGAATCTTATTCAGTTAAATATCTCTCTACAATGGGAATTCCATGGTGTATAGAGCATCATTTCAACGGTAAAGCAAGGAAAACCTGCAGAAAGAAAGGGAAGTGTTTGAAAGAAGAAAAATGGCTGAAAGGAAGAACAACTAATTGGAAGAAGAAGCCTTGGAAAAAACTAGACAAATGCTTAGAAAATTGGGAAGAAAGTTTGAAGTTTTACACAGACATGTTCACCAAAATCTGAAAGAACATTAAGTGACTCTCAAGAAATGAGTCTGCTACAAAATACATGACAAAGCAACTTGCTACTCTGGTTTGGCTGGCAATCAGTGCAAAGAGGCTTTCATTGCTCCATCTTGACTCTCCATCACCAAAAAAGCATATGGCAATGCATTCAGAAGGAGTTATTATGCTTCCTAAAGAAATACTATCCTAACCAAGAATATGTCCTCTGGCCAGATATGGCCACTACCCATTATGTTCATGACACAATTGCAAAATTGGTCCATTACAGAATTTGATACATCTCCTTGAAGTGAACATTCCAAATGTTCTACAACTGTGACTGATTGAGAGATTTTGGTACAAACTTAAGCAAAAAATTTATGAAAATGATTAGGAAGCTGGATCCACAAAGGAGTTGGGGACAAAATCAAGCTCAAATTTCACCATTTCAAAGCTGACCATTTTCAGAGGTTAATGAAATGGGTTAACATTAAAGTTGAATTGCAGTTCTGATCATATCATCTGAATATTAAACAACCTATCTGTATTCAACCTTATTTTGATAAATAATGACTTTAGGATACATGCTCCTTAGTTATATTAATAATATATTTTTCTTTGTATTTGAATATTTTTTCTGTCGATAGTAAAGTTCAATATCCTATATTTAAAAATTTTAAACTCACCTCTCCATGTGCAGATCTACTTTATTTCCTACAAGAATAATTGGAACACTGAAAACAAAAATAATTATTACTAATTACAAAATGATGATGATAAATTTTCATTATATTTCAGTTAAATTTTTAAATACTTTCAGATAAAATTACATACAGTCGACCCCTCTATGACACGGGTTCCTATAGTTCGGATTCATATATCACAGCGAAAAAATTACAACAGTATTCGTACAAACATGCTAAAAAAAACCCCTATAATTCAGTAAAATGTCATTGCTGACTTGTGTCGCAACAGAATTGGTCAAATCTAGACCAATAGCGGATATTGCACAAACCGTTGAGTTTAAACGAGCAGCGGACCTACTAAAAACCATTTATTATTTAACGTCCATAAAAATTATATTTATATTAATGATGTCTCCAAAGTTCAGCGAATTTTTCGCAAAAAAAATAATTTATCAGGAAGCACGCAAGTGCCATTCAATGACAAGCGCCACAACAAAAACAAGCTTAAGCAATGGTGTAGTCGAATGGTGCACACTCGGTAAGTAATCCTACAATTTTTGTTTATAGCATAGCTTATATGGATTATTCCCAAAAAATTATACATATTTTGGAAATGTTGAGTCGAATTAGTCTAGAATCAATTAATTTTATGGAAGAAACCTTTCAAACAGCCGTAGTCCATAAACTGCATATGTGCCAGGCTGTGATTGGCTGGACTCGTAGAAAATGGATTCATAAAAACCGGAACGTATCTACCATGTTATGGGGGGGTCGACTGTACTATGTTGTTAATAATTTAAATGATAATTTATTTCTTTCAACTGTACTAAAGTATTATAATACAGTACCAGACCAAATATCTGACAAGCTTGGGACCAGAAGAAATCCAGTTTTCTAGATTTCTGTTTTCTGAACACAGGCTAAATACATACTTAAAATAAAAAAGGCACAATGGAAAGTAAAGAACTAAACTGTTTTTAACACAATGAATGCTAACAGTCACACTAGAACTGACATCATGTGATGAATACACCATGGAAAACAAAACAAAATGGCCATGTGGCAAACTACAGCTGCACTATAACTCATCAAATTCAAAAATAGCTGGTTTTCTGGTAATTCTGAATTTCTGGAAGTTGGATATTTAAAATGGTCTGATACTGTGTAAGATTCATGAAATAAATTATTAATTTTATAGTAAATAATATTCAAAGTATCATAATTTCTTGTGAATTGCTACAGCAAGGTATACTCTGCAAAAAAAATTGCTAGAATTGAAATAAAACCTTTATGTAATTTACACCTATATACAGTAGACCCCCCTATAACGCTTAGATATGTTCCACGCTAATCAAATTTTACGTTGTAGGAACGATTAAATACATGAGCCAATCGCAGCCCGATAGGTGGGAACTTTACGGACTAAGGCTGTTCGAAAGGTTTTCTTCTATAAAATTAACCGATTCTAGACTAATTCGACTCAACATTTCCAAAACACGTATAATTTTTTGGGAATAATCTGTATAAACTATGCTATAAACAAAAAATTATAGGATTACTTACCGAGTGTGTACTGTTCGACTACGCCGTTGCTTAAAGCTGGTTTTCATC
>NW_019386021.1:92344-108991 GCF_000671375.1 Centruroides sculpturatus | reverse complement strand
TTGAAAGGTTTTCTTCCATAAAATTAATCGATTCTAGACTAATCCGACTCAACATTTCCAAAATACGTATATTTTTTTTGGAAATAATCCGTATAAACTACGCTATAAACAAAAAATTGTAGGATTACTTACCGAGTGTGCACCGCCATTGCTAATGCTTGTTTTCGTCGCGGAGCGTCTCTCCGCAACGAAAACAAGCATTAGCAATGACGAAAGTTTTCTGATAAGTTATTTTTCTGCGAAAACTTCGTTGAACTTCGGAGACATCATTAATATAAATAATTTTTATGGCCGTTCAATAAGAAATGTTTCTTTCACAAGAAATGTATAAAATTACAGTACTGTATTACACTTACGGTACTTAATTTACATACTGTACAGACGATAGTTAGCGTAAAATCTCCGTAGCGTCCGTCACGCAGAGGAAAATATATATATATATATAATTATAATAAAGTTACAATAAATTAAGTTAATATATAATTATATATACAGTACCTGATTTATGTATAATTAATATATAATTATATGTACAGTACAGTAATTTATATATAATTTATATAATACTGTTCAGACGATAGAAATCTCTCCGTAGCGTGGCGCTACGGACGGCGGGAAAGTAGTTCGGCTGCCCGATGACGTTTAACGTAATTATAGGGGGTTTTCTACTGTTTTTTACGGATACCGGTCACAATTTTTTCATAGTTTTATAGGAATCATAATTATAGGGGGGTCGACTGTATATAAAAACAAGTAAAATGGCAAAACCATATTTGGAACAAGACTATGTCTTGGAGATCACTACTAAGTGGAATCACTTTGACACTCAAGGTGAGTCTCGTTCTTATTCTCCAATCTTCTTTGGTATCACTGCTTTTGGGTGTGATTGTTCAAACTTCGCTGGCCACGACCACAAGGTCATCCACAATGCATTTTCAATTAAATTAACCTATCCAATTTCGAAATTTCTCTCCGTTGTGTATCGGCCCTGGTTCAATTTTTGTCAATGTGTAACGAAAATTTCCCGTCTTTGAAAAAAAAAAATCTTGGCTATTGTATCATCCAAAATTATTTTTTTATTTTGCACAAACAATATACAGTTTAACCCGATTATAACGTCATTGGATGTAACGACAACCCTAATATAATGTCAAATTTTTATCAGTCCCACGATTTTACTATACTAGATAATGTTAAAAAACCTACTTGTAACAACACCCTGTTTTAATGTTATATTTGAAGCACTCCCAAATTTACAAAATTAGATTACAAATTTTATTTAACATAGCAGAAACTGTGTGTTCAGTCCTAAGGTCAGAGTTCACTTCTTAGAATGACTGTGGGTGGTACTTTCCCCCACCTGACTTCGGTGGGGTGAGGTGCCTGTTTTGCCTGTTTGTAGAAGAGGGTTGCCATTTTGGATTTTATTTTGGCTCGGTTCTCAGTCCTCTGACTACCTACGAGTCTGGATTTTTTATGCACAAATGATTTGGGCACCTAATACTTTGTGCCAAATATCAACTCTTGACATGTACTCCTTCATACCTCTATGTTGGTAAGACAATCGGGCAGTACGATTTTATAAAAAATATATATATATTTTTTAATGATGGGAAAAATCATAAAATTTAATTCCAAACTCATGGTACAGTACATCTCAGAATCAATGTCATATTAGAATTGAGAAAATATGATATATAGTATATAATATTATAATAACTTTTAATTAAATAATAATTAACTTGGTTTTCTTTTAAGAACAATTTAACATATTAATTTCTTCATTTACTGTATTTTACAGCATACAAGACAACTTCAACCAAAAAAAGAAAAACAGTCCTGTGTCATACATGTGAAATTGTGATCTCCCATAGGCTAATGAATTCTCCAAATGGCCTTCAACAGGCTACAGATAACCTCTACAGACTCTTGAATAAAAATGTTATTGTTTAATCAAACACATTATTATTAAGATCATTATTTGCTATTGCTAAACAACCTTTTCATGTATTCAAGTTGAATATTTAATGGTAAATTTTAATTCTTAAGTTGTTGGTAAAGAATTATTTTAAACGTCTCTTTTTTCCTGATAAAAGTGTGCATTCTAATTTTACTTTTTTCAACCAGAGTACAGTAAAAAAATTTGGGACCAAATGCCAGGGTGTGGCATGGTTTTTAAATACACTGAATATTTTTTCTTAAATATTCTGTGTTCAAATGGAAATACATTTTATATGCTGTAAAATATTGTATATAATTATTTTTATAAAAACTGAATAAATCTTAAGCATGCTTGATATGATTATTTTTATTTTAGATTACTAAATTTATGACATTTTGATCAACAAATAATTGCACTTCAATTAAAAATCATTTTCAGTGAGCTTTATATTTTTAATTAAAGAATAATAAAATTTAATTTGCAGGCAGAATGAAATAAAATGTCATGTAACAAACTGCTAATTAAAGTATTCATTGCAATAATCTCATATGCATCTAATAAATCAACAGAGTTTAGAAAAGTATCAGAAAACTGAACTATAGCTTATGTACAATTCAATGTTTAATTTTATAAAGACACTAACAGATTGACCTGGTGTTGTCAGTTTAAAAAGCAAGTAAATTTTTAATATGATTACCATTGGTTAAGGTTAATATCATCACACAAAAATTAATTAAGTAGTTTTATATTTTTTAAAACTGATTATATATTTGAAAAATATATATCATAAAAAGTAACTGAATAAACCAAGTTACATTATAATAACTATTTCACACACACAAAGCTTCAACCACTATCTAACTTTTCTTTGTAAACTTCTAGAAGAATGACATAGATGCTCCACCAGATATGTATTATATATTGCACTAATAATACAACTTATATGAAATAAAACAACCTACAGTCCCATTCACAAGTACAATAGTACAATCCATTTCACAAACATTGTCTAGGTTGGCCAATGCAAAATTTTTGAAAGGAGATCTGGAAATATTTCAAAAAATATTGTTTGAAACTCATACTAATGGGTTTAACTGTATATGTAACTATCATAAAAATTTGATTTTATCACTTTTTGCTGTTTGCAAATTTTATTCTCAAAAAGCTTTGTTTAAGAACTAATACCCCCATTTAGAAAATAAATCTGGTCCTTTGTTACTGTTCATATTTACATAGACACACTAATTTGCACTTGGAGCAAGACTTGTCAAAGGGAAGGAACAGTACATTCAAAACAACAGCAGAAATTTCTATTCCTGACTTGAATTTTATTAAAAGAGATTTATTAAATAAAATTAGAACAAAATAAAAGTCAAGTTAAACTGCAGCATCTCTTGATTTCAACAACAAAGAACATATTAATTAATGTAACTATATTTTAAATAAAAATAACAATCAAAATCAATTAAATATTAAAACATGTACACGATATTTACATAAGATGTGAAATGAAACCAAAATCACAATAAAGCAGAAGTTTGAAAGATGACTAATTTGACAAAAACAGCTAAAAAAATAAAAATAATAATGAAACATAAACCATAATTTTAATCCCTATTTTTCAACAGAAATAACTAAATTCTTGGCCCCAATGTCCCTAAAACTACCGTGTTTCCCCAAAAATAAGACAGTGTCTTATATTAATTTTTGCTCTGAAAAATGCGCTAGGTCTTATTTTCAGGGAATGTCTTATTTTTTCCAGGAAGAAGAATTCACATTTATTATTGAACAAAAAAAATTCCCAAGTCGAACTTAGACGAGAGTGACGTATATCCGGTGTGTCGAACTGTCGCCTTTTTATCGCGTCAATATGGGACTCGATAACCAATTAGTGCTTACTGAACCGTAACACTATGCAAATGTCATGTGGCGTGATTCTCAGCCGACCAATTAGCCATCACCAGCCGTAACATTATGCAAATCTGTGATTCCCAAGCCATAGTCTTATGCAAATCATGCCGTGTGGCGTAATTGTCTGCTGACCAATCAGTGGATGTACTTTCAAAAAGCCAACGGCCACTTTCAACCATCTGTCAATGACCGTTATGACTAAAAAAAACTTCGCTAGGTCTTACTTTCAGGGGGAGGTCTTATATTTTGCAATTCAGCAAAATCTGTGCTAGGTCTTATTTTCTGCGGATGTCTTATTTTCGGGGAAACACGGTATAAACAGCATGATTTATTTAGATTGGAGTGGAAATAAGACCATCTTGCTGATTGTTTAGTGATACATTTTAATTAATAACTAAACAGAAGTTTCATTTTAGTATTTTACATCATGCCATTAAGATTCATTATGAAAAGTTATGTCTATTAGACCCCTTTTTTGTCCTGTACACAGTTACTCTTTGATTTCTATAACATACGACAGATATACATTCAGAAATTATATATGTATATAGATTTTGTAAATTGTACTTTATTAAATAAGTTCAGAATTTATATTACTTACTATAAAAAATAAATTTTGTACTAAAATATATAGTGAAAATATTTTATTCATGATACGACTTAATTATTATAAAAGTAATATTAAATAATATATTATAAATACTTACTGAACTTTTCCAGTCATATCTAATAATTTCTGATAAATCATTTTAACAATTTCAAAACTAAAATAAAGAAAAAAGTATGTAAATTTCTTTAATATATGCATATATAAATTATATTTAATATTTATAAAATTCTATACTAACATTATTTATTATGATATAATAGATTTTAATGTTATACTTCAAGGAAATAACTATTATTATAAATATATGCATTTTCAGGTTTACTTATGCATTATATTTATCTTTTTTTTCTAATTAATTTACAGTAAATTTATCTATATATGAAATAGTTATGCATATATTTTATATTAAATAATATTTATATGTCAGTAGTAAATCTCTTATAAAATTATAGATTTTTCTAATAAAAAAAATTTCAATATTTTCAAATACAAAAGATATCAATAAATTTTATATTGTAGAATGTTCATTTTTATTTTCTATAATACTGAATGATAAATGTAAAAAATAAAAATTATTAATTAAATGACAAAAAGTTTAGAATTCAAATCAGATTTTCAAATTACATTCAATATATTGACATTTTATTTTAGGCTGACATAAATTCACTATAACTGAATAAAAAAAAAAATGATAATAGGTTGATGAGACAAAGAGGAAGCTGAGCTATAGTCTTGTTGTCTGAATCTATATAGGGCCCCAAATAGGGCTGTGCAAAACCAAAATTTTGATATTGACATTTGGTTTAATATTGAGACTCCTTTCCTTTAATGTTTGTTTTTAAAGTAACAGCTAATTGATAGTTAATAGTTATTTTATTAGTATAATTACCATTTTAGAAACTAATTTACTGTTTTCAATAAACTTTGTCATAGAGTTAATTGTTTGTTTTTAGACTTTATAATTAAAATTTTATTATACAGATTTGTCTTAGGCCTAATGCTGTACTGATAATGATATATGAAACCAAAATTGATATATGTTTACAATATTAATATTGATATTAAAATTTGATTTCATGGTTGGAAAAGTATATTCTGAGTCTCACTAGTAAATGTAGTATTATTGTAAAACAGGCAGATATACAAAACTGCATTGTTCTTATACATGTGTACACCTTTCAAATTTGTAAAGAATCTAATGTTGGCTGATGAGGGGCAGTGCCCAAAACATGTAGTAACACTCGTATCAACAGAATAAAGATGAAAAAATGCCAATTGTTTAAATAGTAGTGCAGTCTTGTGTTTGAGAATCATAAACATTAACTATTTTAAATAATTGGTACTGCCATACATTAAATCTAGTTATTCTTAGTATAAGTTAATCTGAAACTATAAAAAAGTATTTTAATTTAAAGCAATTATGTAAAATTTAAGATTTATTTTCTTTCAACATTTAAATTAAAATATCTTCAATAACTACAACTTCTATTCCTTAACATTATACAATCTCTTCCCTTACATAAATTAACCATGCTTATTTTTAGCTAAACAGATTATAGAAAAAATATGAACTAGAACAAGCAATCTGTATATCTTTACTATAGTAATTAAATATACAAAATATTTTAAAATACACAGTCTTCCAAAAAGAATGCTATCATCTTAAATTACAATAATTACGTTAATTATTACCTGGAAAAAAAATGTAATATACACCAAAACTTGCAATGTTTTGATGTATATTACATTTCATTATCATATTACATATATATGAAACTTTTTTGATATATATATCTATTAAAATCCCTCAATGTGTTCACCTCATAGTCACTTAGCATGTATCCAGCCAATAGTCAAATTCTTCCTACACTCACTGCAGCATATCTATTATTACTCCTGCCACAGTAGTCAAAATTTGATTCTGCAGCTCCTGAAAATTCCTGGACAATGGTAATATGTAGACAGTGTCTTTGATGTAGTCCCACAGGAAGAAATTGCAGGGTGTCAGATTCAGGAACATGGGTATCCACTGGAGCAACAGTTGTCACTGAGCCTGTGACATCCGATCTATTGCTGAGGAAGCACATGATCCAAAACTACATAGACTATAAAAATGGAGAAGGGCCTGTATTGATGGAAGATGTAATCATCAGAATCTTGATTCAGCTGAAGAAACAGCTGAATCAAGATTTGCAGAACATCCAGATATAAGAACCCAGTGACTGTTACTTCCATGAAGAGGAGTAGACCATACACCTTTGTGGAGGAAATGGCACAGAAAACATTAAGTTTTGGTGAATCATGTTCATATTCAAGTGTTACATATGAGTTTGCTATGTCCTATATTCACATATTATGATGATTCACTTTTCTGCTTAAATGAAAGGTTGCCTTGTTACTAAAAATGAAGCAATATGAAAAGGCATCATCATCTTCCATTCTCCCCTGCATGTCTATGCAAAAGATAAATCTGATTGTCTTACACAGAACTTTTAGGACTTGCAGTAACTGAAGCATGTAAGCTTTCATAACCAATTGTTTACACAGAACTCTGTGTCATTTCAGGTATGACCAAATCATGGCTACTTTGACTTAATGAGTTTTCATGGCTCCACATGCAAGATTTTTCCACACATTTTCTTCTGACATTTTGACAGATCCTGGACTTTTCCTCCTCGCAAGTGCACTCTTTCTCCTGGAAATGTCAATACCAGCAAAGAATGTTTGTCTTATATGATAGATCGCTAAAATTATCTGTAAAACTTATGTCATATAATGATGACCAATTTCAACTTTGTAAACTACAGAACACAGAATGCCTTCTGTGGGAAATTGCCATTTTCATTTACAGTGCTGCCTAGTAACAGGAGATAAAAAACATGTTTGAATGTAAATGGTATATAACACTCAGACAGTTACTCTATTGATTGGTGTACATTGCATACTTCTCAGTTAATAATTAACATAATTAAAGTAATTTAAAATGGTAGCATTTGTTTCAGAAGACATCATACTTTAAGAAATCAATAACAAATAACAATACCTTTTAGTGGAAGTAATTGAATAAACAAGAACATATCCATGTATATCCATAGAATATGACTGAGGAAATATTGACAGTTCATCCTAGATAATAAAAATATATAAAAGAATTATTTTTAAATACATGAATAAATTCAGAGAAACATTTAAATTAGAAATGATTTCAAAATCAAAAATATTTATAAAAAAACAAAAATGCATATCTAGATAACAAATATGAACTAGGACAATACTTAATTTTATCAGCAAATCTAAGATACAAGAGTACAGTATATCTTTACAGATATACTGTACTCTTGTATCTTAGATTTCATAATAAAAACAAAATACATTCATTGACAAAAAAAAAAAAATTATACACTCAAATAAAATTGTCTGATTTTTGCAAAACTTTGCATACAGCTATGTCTCAAACACATATATAAACAATTACAGTTGTGGTCTGATTGCATGCCAAGTAATGCCATCAAAGTGACTTCAAATTATTACACAATTTCTTATAAACAGGTTCACAGAGGCTCACTTGTATTCAGAATTTTCAGTGTACCTGTTGTTTAGCATATATACCAGGCAAATATCTATATAATACAGTCAAAAATGTTATACACAGCTGACAATGTTTGACAGAAATCACAGACAGAAATAACTGGGCTAAGGGAAGCAAGATGGACATTTTGCTAAACTGCCCACCATCTGAGCTATTCTGTTCTGACTATGTGAAGGTGTTGGAAGCAGTGAATACATGAGGGGGCACATATATATGGCAGGCAGACTCAGGATAACTAAGATGTGTAATAGGAGAGATAATCATCTTGTGATACAAGAAAAAACACTGCAATGATACCTTTGTTCATCATTCAGAGATAGGTGAAAGTTTCACTACAGAACCCTCTCTCTTCCATACCATTGAGAGATAAAATTTTTATGCACAGTTATTGTTATGTCTTACCATCAGCACCTCAATATCATCACTTTTTTTGCAGTGGTGCTATGACAGAGAAGCATAAACTGCTATGAACTGGCAGCATATTGTCTTTACTAACAAATCTTGGCTCTGGGAACAAACAACTTTTATGTTAAAGCAACAATGGCTAACTTCTTTGGACTCAAAGGTTAACCTTCAACTTTAGAAGCAGAGAGGACCACACTTTGAAATACTGTACATGTAACTCACCACTTACCTCCTTACAAAAATTACCAAGCCAAACTCTTCTCCTTAACACTATTATTGAGAGAATCTGGAGCTGAGGAAATAATTTTAACAAATTTTGTTAAAATATTTATTAAATATAATTGATAGAAATTTATCTATTTGTAGAAATCATACAAAGTTGAAAAAGGAACTTCCTGTTTTGATGGAGGAAAATAACATAGTTCCTCCAAAAGTGATAGTTAGAGTGGGATTTCTCACACACCATCTGCAGGACTGCCTGACTTCCATCACGCGTTGGAAGTGTGGAGGGCTTATTTCAAATAATCTGATTAGAGGAGATTTTTGTATAAAAGGTGATAGATCATCTCCAAACATCTGTTGAGCTAAGTAAAACCAAACTAAGTTAAGCCAACTAGTTCAGTGCAGTTTAATTAACTTAAACATAGCTCAGCTCACTTGACCTTTTAAGAGGCAAGTTATAACTTAAAGAATCTAGATATTAAATTATGTGAATTTCTCTTGATAAACCTCAATGCATCTCTCATATAGGAGACATCCAGATAATATGACTTATGTAAACTCTCTCTCTCTCTCGGCAGGTAAAGTTAGTAAATGAGGCTAATTCAAGGTCCCACTTATAAAAATTATTTTTTTTTTGGTAGGTTGTTTCATTTTATCATGTTTAATCATTAAAATATATTTTTAATATTCGTTGTATATAGAAGGATTTGATTTTTCTTAATAAATATATCTTTTAAATATTATTTCGTACAATTTGTTTATGCCTAACTCCATCTTACTCATGCTAAAACTAGATCCTCCTATAAACTCTGGTAAATTATTTTATACTTTTATTTACACCTTAGTCTGCAGAACTGACTAAGTAGTGTCAGGTTCCTGACTGGAAATCTTGCTGATTCTCCAGATAAATAACAGCTATCACTCATGTGAGATGGAGAATACCAGAACCCCTGCATCTCACATTATAAAGAAAGTATAAAATATTGGGAAATTAGATTTAAAAAAGCTATTAAATTAACTGAGGATAAACTACTGGTGAAAATAAAGATATTTTGTTTTGACTTTTGACTAAGATTTTTTCTCATACTGGTGTAGTTTCTGATTAGCAATAAGTCCTATTAATAAACAAGGTCAAACAAAAAAGTAAAAACAGTAAGGAGATAGAGGTAAAAATAATTAGGATAAAATACACTTTATTTTAACTTTACTTATTGCCACCAATGTGAACATTGTGGGTACTCATGAAAACTAACCAATCTATTACAAGAACTGGTTAGTCTAATTGTTGAAATTGGTAGAAAACTTCTGAACAGCATTTTAACATAATTGTTGAAAAAATAATTGTATCTGTCTTGTAAGAACAAGACAGACAATATTAACATTTATTTTTTGGGTCATGGGCAGATCTCATGGGTCATTGCTATGTTAGAGCATGTAAGATCATTAGTGAGTCTTTACTGTTGTGCAACATATTGCCCCTACTGTTGGTGTGCTGATCTGGGAGCCATCTTGCATGACAGTCAGTCATCTCAAGTAGTAATGTGAAGGGCATTAATATCACAATGGTATGTTCAGAAAATGCTGCACCCTTACCATGTTGCCTTCATGGCAGGATCACAAACAGCCATTTTCCAGCAAGGTAATGCTTGTCTCCATATTGCCACACTTCCTTGACCTTTCTGATCTCCCATCAAGTAAATCGAGCTGACCATTAGGGATCAGATGGGACACCAATTTCAGTTGTCTATTGAGAGATCTGCAATAGTAGTTACAATTGTAGGTACATATGTCACAGGACAGCATAGAGTCTATGTATCTCCATGCCTGACCATATTGCCATCTGTAAACAGGCAAAAGGAGGTCCTTCATTGGCACGTTTAACTTCATGGGACCAGGTAAATTTGAATTAGGGGACCCATGTACAGTGTTGACTTCTGACATTTTTCTTTGGGAGAATGTTTTGGGGAAATATTTTCTTATAAAAGATTAGTTTGGGACTCCCTGCTGATGAGGGACCTAGGCAATTGCCCATAGGATAATGCACCTCTGAGGTCCTACAAGTTACTAAAGGTTTATTTAAATAGTATTGTTGTTCCACAGGAAAGTGTTCCTTTGCTATGATACTGCAATCACTTATTACCATCATCATTAGAGTTGCACTTATAAAGTTTCATTCAATTCTAACACTCCTCCTTTTGTGTATAACTTTTTTGTCAATGAAAGTATTTTTCACAAACTTACAGAATTTATTTCTGAATTCAAACAGATTAGAATTTTAAATAAAATTTTTTTTAATAAAAAAAAAGTACACTGTATTCCTTTATTTTATATTCTGAATTCTGCTTAATTCAAACAAATTTTGTTCATTTTTCTGCTAAGTGTTCCTGCCAAAAACAAAAAGAAATCAAACATTAACTTTTTGAAAACAGAAAATGTTTTAAAATAATACCAATACATACTATACATTTTAGCATAAATGCAAAGTGATCAATCTGATCACTTTGCATTTATGCTAAATGAAATGTGAAAAACGGGACATTAGATTGAGTGCTATGACATGATTTCAGTTGACCAGATCTCACATGATCAATTCCAGTCAATGATTGTCAGTTTTCTAGCTTTTTTAACATCATTTAATTAATGACAGACGTCACAAATAATCAATGAACATTTTACTTATCCATACTCATTTACAAATTAATGAATAATAGCAACAATGAACAGTTAACTATGGCTCTTAGTAAATCTTTGCTTTAATAACCTTTTTTTAATTCATATAATTAACAAAAACCATAAACTCTCTTTTTATAACTGATCAGGAAGACCATGGTACTTTCATGCTGTATATATTTACTGTTTTTCAACAAACACAGTTGCCAGACTGAACAATAAATCATCAATTGGACTTCCATTTCTATAGACTGGATATTAAAATTTTTACACTAACTTGTATAAGGTTCTTTTTTGACTTACAATTCAAGTAATGAATGTTAGCTATTTTTAATCATAAAACAATCCAAAAGCAGGACATCTTTTGAAACAACTCTAAAACTGGGAGAGCATATTAAAAAACAGGACTGTCTGACTAATTCAGGATGTCTGATCAGTTTTAATAAATGTATATGTTACTGAGAATGACTGATATCTGGCGAATGTCGAGATTCTCCGGTGAATGTCAGCATTCACACAGTCGTTTCATGTATATAGGAAATATTTGCTAAATATCATTATTTCTCACTTACACTGGCAAATGTTGACATTCAGCATGCACTGATGGTGAATATTGAATAAAAATATTTTTATTACGTTAAGACAAAAATGCAACTTTTTAATATGTCAAAATAGGAGAAAGCTTAAGTAACAGCAATATAAATAAACTGTTGAANGGCAAATGTTGACATTCAGCATGCACTGATGGTGAATATTGAATAAAAATATTTTTATTACGTTAAGACAAAAATGCAACTTTTTAATATGTCAAAATAGGAGAAAGCTTAAGTAACAGCAATATAAATAAACTGTTGAACCTAAAACAAACAGTACATTCTAAATCATTAAAGAAAATAATACAATAATAAACTTACATATAAATTATGTGATTAATGTTATAGAATCTTATTTATTGCAACAACTTAAACTGTCATGGCACTTTGAATTGCACAAGACTTGCTTTTACAACTACGTTTATTCGTGAAACACTTCTTTTTGCAATGACAGCGTGTATAGCCTTGTCCTCCACTTTTCGAGTTAGCTGCAGCTGCTTCTCTCAGCAATATTTCTTGAGAAGAAATCTCATCCGAGGAAAGTAACTTTTCTTTACAAATTACGAACTGATTATGGGTTTTTTTAAACTCTTTCTGCCCTGTGGGCACCAAGAGGGCCTCTTTTTGTAATCCCATTATGGGTTCGGCCAGGCTCACAATGGGGCTGCCGGGTGGTGAGGACAGGGCCCAACATATCCGAACGGACCATCCCCCAAATAATTCCTGGGGATTTTTCGACCCGTTCGGATTCAAACCCAGGCCCCCCAGAGCAGTAGGCTGCTACCTTGACCGCTCAGCCATCTGGCCGCTGACTGATTATGGGCAGTGCCGGCCCGAGGCAAGTTTTAGGATGGAGCGAGATCCTATTATGGCGCCCCCTTGGTCAGTAGCGTAGCAAACATAACTGGCGCTCGGGGCACGACACTTTATTGGCGCCCCCTCCAGAACACATATAGTTTGTCTTGGAGACCATTTGGGCGCCCCTCTGCGAGTGGCGCCCGGTGCTTGATGCACCCCTCACTATGCCACTGCCCTTGGTTGCCCCCAAATTTATACCCTTTAATTTTCTTTACCACTGAGGCGCCCCCTAGGACTTAGCGCCTGGAGCGGCTGCTCTTTTCGCCCTATGGTAGGGCCGGCTCTGATTATGGGTATAAAGCTGCTTGAGGGTACCATTTTTGTTTGCTAATTTATAATAGTCGGAGTCTTCTATTCCAACAACAACCGCCAACACATTTTGGGCATTTGTACGGCCACTGTTGACACCAGGGACTTGTATTCGTACGATATCATCAATTTGAGCAGAAGGAAACAGTGAAGAATTTGGCGACAGACTGTCGCCTTTCTGTCGACATCGGCTTCTCGAATGTCGTTTCAACCTCCACCAAAGCTTATCTGTGCTTGTCGACGTACACCGGCGATTGTTCGAATGTATAATAATATAACCAAATATTCGGTCTTTCACCGACCTATTTTGTATGTGTCAACATTCACTGGAGAATATCGACATTCTCTAATTTCAGTCTTTTACAGTAACATATACACTAAATACAGTAAAAAATTTCTAAAAAATACACATATTTGTTTATAGTTGTATTGTCTTTTCTTTATACATAACCTCAGTAATCAAAATCCTTATACAATAATCAGTTTAAAGTAGCAAACTATACAGTTTATAAAAATAAAACTATTATAAAATAATATTTTAAAATAAAACAAACCTGTCCAGCAGTATCCACAAGTTTAAGAAAATATTCTTGTCCTTTAACTTTAATTGTCTTTGTGAAAGCTAAATAATAATTAATACAAATCATAGTTCTTTTAATTAATTATATTTATTACTTAATATATATAAATATATTTACGTATAATATAAAATAAAAAATTTTGTTGAAAAATATTTTACATTTATATATATATATATACTAGCAGACCCCGCCACGNGTCTTGGAGACCATTTGGGCGCCCCTCTGCGAGTGGCGCCCGGTGCTTGATGCACCCCTCACTATGCCACTGCCCTTGGTTGCCCCCAAATTTATACCCTTTAATTTTCTTTACCACTGAGGCGCCCCCTAGGACTTAGCGCCTGGAGCGGCTGCTCTTTTCGCCCTATGGTAGGGCCGGCTCTGATTATGGGTATAAAGCTGCTTGAGGGTACCATTTTTGTTTGCTAATTTATAATAGTCGGAGTCTTCTATTCCAACAACAACCGCCAACACATTTTGGGCATTTGTACGGCCACTGTTGACACCAGGGACTTGTATTCGTACGATATCATCAATTTGAGCAGAAGGAAACAGTGAAGAATTTGGCGACAGACTGTCGCCTTTCTGTCGACATCGGCTTCTCGAATGTCGTTTCAACCTCCACCAAAGCTTATCTGTGCTTGTCGACGTACACCGGCGATTGTTCGAATGTATAATAATATAACCAAATATTCGGTCTTTCACCGACCTATTTTGTATGTGTCAACATTCACTGGAGAATATCGACATTCTCTAATTTCAGTCTTTTACAGTAACATATACACTAAATACAGTAAAAAATTTCTAAAAAATACACGTATTTGTTTATAGTTGTATTGTCTTTTCTTTATACATAACCTCAGTAATCAAAATCCTTATACAATAATCAGTTTAAAGTAGCAAACTATACAGTTTATAAAAATAAAACTATTATAAAATAATATTTTAAAATAAAACAAACCTGTCCAGCAGTATCCACAAGTTTAAGAAAATATTCTTGTCCTTTAACTTTAATTGTCTTTGTGAAAGCTAAATAATAATTAATACAAATCATAGTTCTTTTAATTAATTATATTTATTACTTAATATATATAAATATATTTACGTATAATATAAAATAAAAAATTTTGTTGAAAAATATTTTACATTTATATATATATATATACTAGCAGACCCCGCCACGAGTTGTTGTGGCTCAAAACGTATCTATTATAAATGTATAACACTTTCCCCATAGGGGGAATTTTTCGAAAATTCCCTTCTTAGTGTACATTCTCTTGATGTACCCTATTAAAACACAATCAAAAATGCAAAAAAACCACATCAAAAATAGTATAATAGAAGCCAAGTTCTTCACAGTAAGCCTTAATCCTGTCCCTCTCCCCTGCAGGGGGAATATCAAAAAACCCCTTTTTAGTGTATATTCTGTTGACATACCCTATTAAAAAGCAATCAAAAACACAAAAAACTGCATATAAAATAGTATAAATAGAAGCAGAGTTCTTTATGGCAAGCCTTAATCCTAACCATCCCCCCAGTGGGGGGAATTTTGACACAAATATTATATAAAAACATGTGCGTATTCGAATGCAGCGTTGTGTGAAAATTTCAAAGGAATCGGTAGGAACAAACGAACATTACATTTTTATTTATACAGATAGAAGATGATATGCTTTAGTTCAATGGTGGGCAACCCCGGCCCGCGAAAAGTTTCTATCCGGCCCGCGAGATGTTTAAAAGAAATTATAAATAAATGTTTTCCGATGTAATTCGTCTAGTTTAAATTGAATATTATTTTCTGAAGTGTTGCGGCAGTAATGACAGGAAAAAATAAGGGAGTCATTTCCTTATTCAAACAAAAAATGGGAGAACAGAATTTTTCTAAATTATTTATATCTCATCGCATCATCCATCAAGAAAATCTATGTGCAAAAGCTATGCAATTAGAAAATGTAATGTCTGTTGTATCCAACTACATAGTGCTGTTTTTATTGTGTTTAAAGTCACTTAGATTTTACAAATAGGTGAGCCGTTCACAGCCCGGCACACGCATTTGTAAAATCTAAGTGACTCATACAACATGGAATTCATATAAAACGGAATAATCAACAGTGTTATAGGGGAGGTCGACTGTAGTAATTAATTTCTTTTTATTTATTTATTTATTTATTTCATATTTGCAGACTAAAAATTTACAGGTCACAAGGTGTCAATTAACTACTATGGCCCGTGGAAAAAACGTAAAATTTATTCTGGCCCATGTTATAAAAAAGTTGCCCACCCTTGCTTTAGTTCATCCTCACAGAAAAGCAAACTTAGGTCGTCATAATCGTAGCGCCATCTGTTGGACATAAAAGCCTTAATTAACTTAGATGATATCTTTTAATTTATATGAATGTTTACTGGAATAATATACAGCCTATGTCCAGCCTGAAGTTCCATTCTAAATATTGGTGAAAGAATTTTTGAAATCTGATGAGTAGTTTCAGAGATTACCCACTACATCCAAACTTACAAACATTACCTCTTTATAATATTAGTATAGATATAAAACATTTAAACCTTAGATTAAACAAAAAGCAGACCATAAAAATTAATCTTCATAAATGATTTTGTTTTTACTGAAACCATAACTGATAGAAAATGCTCACAATAGCTTAATTTTTGTGAAATAAATGTATGAAAACCCAAATTTCACATATGAAAATTAGGGATATCAAAATATCACGTACCTTAGAAAAAACCTTTAACCGATGCAAAGTAAAAATTTAATAGTACAAACGTTTTCAGACCCCTCCTGGGTCCATCTTCAGGCAAAAATCGTTTGAAGATTTACGAAGTACGAAAAATATTCGTTTAGAACGATTTTTAAAACCGAAAAGATAGAATGGAATCACGTGATCTATATCTGTGAACGTCATATCTTCTACGTCATATTCACAGATATTTAAATATTTTCC
>NW_019386021.1:20994-91762 GCF_000671375.1 Centruroides sculpturatus | reverse complement strand
CTCGAAGGTTTATGCATTACTTAAAAGCCGTGAACGCGACGAAAAAATTTTACTCATCATAAAACGATAAATAGTTTGTCAAATTTTTATTCATAAAAATGCAGTTTCAACTGCTTTTTATTTTATAAAATCCGTCTTCTTGCGCCACCAGAGGGCCTTTTAAACAACAGGTAGTCTTAGCGTTGGTCAGTAGTAGTCCAAATTCAATACAAACGTTTGTTTCTTGAAAATTTGATCATGATTTAAATACAGTATTTACTTTTATTATTACCGATATGTCATCGAAAAGAAAACGTGTTGTATTATCATTAAAAGACAAAGTATTTGTTTCAATTATCCGAATTTTTCTTTATCTGGACTACCTTCATCCCCAATTAGTACGGATAATCAAGGTTCTACTGTATATATATATATATATATATACACACACACACCAGGTAAAACTGCTGGCTGACTGAGTGCTGTTGTGGAGTTGTACTTAGGCTATGGGTGTAGGAGTTGTCCCCCAGCCAGTGCTGTGATTAACTGTGTAAGGTTATATATATCTAAATTTAAATACATCTGGAAACAAAGACTAGCTCTGGGTCTGGGTGGTGCAACTGGCAAGTGCACCACATGGCAAACGGAGGTTGCAGGTTCAAGTCCTGCCTCAGGTCAGTTCTTTTCTTCCAGATGATTCTAAATTATTTATTAAATTATTAAAATTATAAGTATTAACTTAGTTATGAGATGGGTACCATCTCATAACTAAGTTAATACTATCTATTATATATCTATTATACTATCTATATATATAATATCTATTAGCAAATTACTTAGTATTAATCATTAAATTTGCAGAGTTATAGCCTGATTATTTAAGGCAATCATTTGGTTATGTTTCTGATAAATCACAATTGACATTTTAAATATTTTCCAAAACTTTTGAAGTTCAAACAAATTTTTTTTTGTGTCAATGGAGAAGGCTTATGCCCTGTAACCTCCCTTGTATCCACTGAATATATATATATATATGCTGGATATTTCAATTATAAATCATTAATATGATAAAATATAGTTCAAAATCAAATAAATATGAATTAAAATGCTCTGAAATATGCAAGGCTTGATTCAAAAAACATTTAAATTTAAATATAGAAATAGATAAATAAAAAGTCATGCCAAAATTGTATAGCTTCTTGATACCAAGAAGCTATTTAAATTTAAACTGATCTTATTATCATTTTCAACAAAATAAAAATATTATTATATAATTAAGAGATTAATACTGTATAACTAAATTTTAAGTTTTTTAATGTTGTAACATTAACATACAAACCAAACTTTTCTTTCAATCCAATTGGCATACAGCCACAATCTGCAGTATTCAGAGTGCAAGTTCCAATGTTATTTTTAAAAATCAGCAATCTTAAGTATATATAATTGATTTCTTCTTTAATAATGCCAATTTATATAACTTTTATATTTACAGAGTTAATTTATTTTCATTAAAAAATTTTTTTATTCCAACAAATTTGAATACAAGTACTGCTTATATAATATTTATTAGAAATAAACTAATGCTGTTAAAAAAAAACTATATTTACCTAAAAATAAATTACAAAAAAACTATATAAATAGATATAGTAGCATTAAACAAACTTCTTTATGCTTAGTTATTTTGAAAAATTTATACTTTATCAAATAAAATAATAAGAAAAAACTACTTTTAGTTGGAACAAGAATATCACTATTAAAAATTTAAGCAATGTTAAATTAAAGTTTTCATTAATTTTGAATATTGAATAAAAAATTCATAAATTTTTTAGCTTTTCTAACTAATGATATTCTATTCTAAAAAAAGGCAACAGATAAAAAATATGTAACGTCCCTGAAAACATCCTTCAATAAAGTTTATCATCACAAACTAATTTAAGTGATTAGTTATCTGAAAAAAATCTGTTCATATTATTTATAAATATCCAAGTGATACATATGTACTTTAATGAAAAATATGCATATTATAATCAAGTAATCAAAACAAAAGATATTAAAATTCTTATGTTAAATAAACCTTATTTTCAGATAATCCATTCTTATAATTAACACATTCACCATCTAATGTTTATTAGTTTGTGTAGTTTCAATTACAGAGTTCAAATTTTACTCTCTAAATAATTTTACTGATTAAATCTCTAATAAATTAAGAAAGTAGAACCTGTTATGATAGAATTTTGGAAAGACTTCCTCTGTTCTGCTCTAGTTCTTCCACAAGTTTTGTATTTTCAACATAAAAATGAATCTATTTCTCTCTATTACAAATATGGATAATGCGGCTCTTTTTGAGTTACACGTGTCTTTTGCCGAAAGTGTTAATTTCTGCTTTTTATTATTTTTTTCAATTTTATTTCCACAATTTTGTGAAAATGTTTATTAAAAAAATTCAATATTTGTTTTATATTATATTTATATTATATAATAAAATCGCAATACAGAATAAAAAAGTACAGAACTGCGGCTCCCATGCATTTTTCAAAACCTACATTTCGGCTCCCACTGAACTCTTGCTTATCCACCCCTGCTCTATTAGATCAAATCTCAAATACCATAATATAAAGCATAACTGGCATATTAGTATTAGTTAATATATTTCAGTTTCAAACTTTTTAATGCCAAGGTTTTGATTACTGCATTAAGTGTCTCAAATTATTTTCTCAAATATTTTATTAGTAAAAATCTTAACTACATATAAAAATATTATTAATTTAAATTAAAACATGACCAACCATAAATACACGACTCCTTACATAAAAACTATATATTTTGAAATGTTTACATTGTTTACAAATAAATTGTAAAATTAAAATATTTTAAAATGTACAGTAAAGTGATATATGAGAATTATTTTAGTAATTTTGATAATTTTATAGAGAACTAATTAATACAAATTTATTAAGTAATTAATTTTTTATTTGTGATTTTTGAAATCTCTATGTTTATAAATTATGAATTCCTTTATCAATAATTTCTTAAAAATAATAATATAATTATTGTATCATATTCAACAGGAAAAAATTCTCCAGTAAATTAAATTCAAAATGTTTTGAATTTGACTTATTACTGATTTCTGCCATATTTAAATAATGAATATGACATTAAAGCCATATTCATTATTTAAATATGGCTTTAATGTTTGATTCTGTGAAACAAAAATTATTTTCATCTATTAGATACAAACTGAAACTATTTTAAATAACACCAGTATGTCATTTCATTTCTGTGAATTTTTTCAGTCATTTCATATTTTCTCTTATTGAATGAGGAATCAATAATAAGATTATTGCTGCTTTTTAAATTACGTTTTGATAACAAGTCATATATAGTTTTTTAAATTGTGTTCTATTTTGGAGATGGTTCTTTTCAATTTGTAAAGAATAAATATGTTTGTAAGATAAGAATATCAACAATGTTGTGTAGCAGTAAAAAAGTATCAATGAACAGAAAACCTTGTAGAAGAATATAAAACATTATTTTACTGCACACATTCCTGTATTATCCTGTTATATAGTATAGATCATTTATAGAAAGAACAATAATTTTATAATATAAACAACAGTAAAACAGACAAGTATAGGAGCCATGACTTTTTGTTTTAACAAAAACACTTTCAATCTTTCAGTCCAACATCTGATCACTAATCGACTGATACACTGATATGCATTAAAAAATTCCTATTAATTAAATTAATTAATTATTAATTTAAAATAAAAATAAAACATTCCAGGCTTCTGTATTCGAGCCTATTTTAATATTGTCACGCTTGGATATGTTATATCGTACTGTATAATTATTATTTTAATAAAAATTTTTGAAATATTTGTATATATGTCTTTTTTTAAATTCATATATTATTTTGATTTTTTTTTAACATTTTCATCTTCAGAATATTGACAATATTAAAATAGACTCAAGTACAGAAGCCTGAAATGTTTTATTTTTTATTTTAATAGGAACATTTTTAAGCATTTCAGTGATTGGATCAGTCTTAATCAGTAGATTGGAACTGATTGATATTATTACGTAATTAAAATAAGTTTTAAAACACTTTAAGTCGTTATGAAAATAAATGTTTTTAAATGAATGAATATTATGCTAATGTTAAAAGCAAAGTTAAATGAAGTTAAGATTAAAAGCAAGTTAGTTGTAAAACTTGTGATTGAATTTTCAACCTATTAATGTTAATAGCTTTTATTTTCTATAATTTTTAATCTTATAATGATTGTAGATGCCTATTTATTCATGTATGACTGAAGAGGATCTTAAAGATCAAAATGAATACCAGAAATAAAGTTTCATTCTAACCACAGAAGTGTCATTTTGATGACCTCAGTAACAGTGTGATAAGTTTCTAATATCTCCACTACACAGTGTATGAAACCCTTTAGTGAAACTAAATTTTAGTATTTAACATACAACAAAATAAGCCATTGTATTATAGCAAGATTAAGTTTTTGAAAATGTCATAACTGAAAGAAGAATTATAATACAGGATGCAGCAGTAAATTGCATGATTTGGCAGCAGAGTTGTTGAATAGTAGAGAGAACATGACTACTGTAATCTTGATGTCACGACCATTCATTGTCATGGAGAGGTGGAGTGATTTGCATCAGGCATTTGCCAGGAAACTTATATAAATAATGAAGGTATGTGTCTGCACAGTATGCATTTCAGAATCATTTCAATTTTCCATATAATGATCTAGTGCCTTCCAGCCCATGCCACTAAAGTAGGGATAAAATCTTTCAAGAAATCAGCTCTATATTGAAAAAAAAAGAGATGGTAGTGCAAAATGTGCATATACACCAGAAAACATTGCTAGAGTGAAAGCAGCATTTAAGAAATCCTAACCATTCAGCATATTGGCATGCAGTGTGTCACTTTGTATATCTGATTGCAACTCGTGGAGAATTTTACATAAGGATCTCTATCATCTGGCTTCCATAAATGTAAGGAATTTTATTTATTTATTTTATTTACATTAGATTCACATTATTACAATAAATTATTTACATTTATTTGTTTACTAATCATGTCATCTTGAGGAACAGGAATATTCCATGGCCTGCCGGATCACCTAATCTGTCTGTGTGATTACTTCCTTTGGGAATATTTGAAATCACATCTTCTAAACAACACCACCACAGAACTTCCAGGACCTAAAAGAATGAATCTGGGAAGAGGTGGCTTGAATTCACATGGCATTTTAACTGATTTTTGTCACTAAAATTATATTAAAAATATATAAAATTTGATAAAACTTTGATAAAATTCTTAGTTATCTTTTGTACTTTTCCAACTGTTCATCCAAGGCAAAATGTTAAAAACAATAAACTGATATTAACAAACAGTAATGGTTTTAAAGTCTTTTTATTTTCTTTATTTTTCTTATACAGTATATGCATTTCAATCTTCCAATCCTCCTCAGTACATTCATAAAACAAAGTTTAGCAACTGTTGTTTTACAGCATATTATTTCCATGACAATCACTTTCTTGTTTCTGTGCCATCTATTCTTGATTTTTGTCACTTTTGCTTTTTGATTTTTGTCAATATTTGTGCTGACTCTGAGAAAACATCTGCATCTCATTAACAAATTTGCAGCTCTTTATTTAAGCACTTATTCACCTAAGTTTATTCTTTTTGCTCACAATATCATCTTTGTTTTTTTTTTGTCAGCTATCTTAAAGAAAAAGAAAAGATCACTGTCCTTTCATTCATTCACGCTACATTCTACACTATTCTGATTTTTAATTTTTAAATTTATCTAATAAAATTCTATCTTAAAAGTTCATTCCATCATCAGATTTAAGTAAATTAAAATAACTGTTCTTTTCCCAATTTTAGCATTTTAAAATATTTGTTTAAATATTTTAAATACTTAATACTGTCATTACAAAAAGTGAATGACACATCTAGGATTCTTCTTGATTTCTCAATAAATATAAAAAAAAACAATGCATATTTCCCATCATCATAAATAAAATGTTCACAGATTATCAACGGTGTTTGATCAGTTTATGAAAGTTGACTGCATTCAGTATCCTCTGGATAAAAGATTGAGTCCCTCTAGAATTATTTTTATTATACAATATTTTCAATAATAATAGCCAAAAGTTAAATTGTAAGAAAATTAGTTCAACTTAAATATTTAAAAAGATTTTATTGCATGCAAATTAGATTATAAGATCTTCACCATAAAAGAAAAAATACTCAATAAATTTTACAATCACATACATTTATTAAAATTAAAAATCTAACACTTTCGGTGTTTTGAGGTAGTCTCCCTTAACAATGATATAAAGTTACATCTTTTTAAACCAAAAAAATTAAAACAGGTAGTTCAATCTACTTTTGACACCATCTAAGAAAACATCTTGTTTGACATAAATCTTCAACTATGTCAAATTTGTGCCCTTTCATTATTAAATTTTTAATTTTTGGATATAGAAAAATCATATGGAGTTACATGACTAAATCTGGAGAGTACGGAAGATGTGAATTAACTGAATGCCAGACTCCTGTAAAAATTCCATTGTCTTTGCAATTGTATGGGTCCTGGCATTGTCATAGTGAAGCATAACTTTTCTTAAACCAGTTTTTGGTTGGCTCTTGGACATTGCAAAACCTTTTAGCAGATGTATTGAGACATACCAGTAAGCATTATTTTTTGATTTCCATATTCTCATGAAACCATTTTCCCAAAAAAGTGATAACTATTTGCTTTCAAGCATTCCGAGAATGACTTTTTCTTTTGAAAACAGTGAAGATAAAGAAAGTCTTTATATTTTTCAACATAAATTTACACCATTCCACATAGTCTTTCTTTTCTTTGTCTGTCAACTTCAGCATCTACCTGTCAACAAGTTCCATTAACCAAGGTGGCAAGGATGATTGTCAAGCCCTGTAGCTAGAGGGAGCTGGGAGAGGCTCAGTCATAACTAGAAAATTTTAACTCACTCCTGTCCATTGTTCCAAATGACAAAATTCTGTTTATTTACATTTTTTAGATAAATATATCATTTTTAATATTTAAATTTCAAATATTTTTGTACCATTTTGTATGTTCATTATTTAATATTATTATAATATACAGTCGACCCCCTATAATTACGGTCCCTATAATTACGATTCCTATAAAACTACGAAAAAATTGCTACCGGTATCCGTAAAAAATAGTAAAAGTTCCCTATAAACACCTCAAACGTCATCGGGAAGCCGAACTACTTTCCTGCCGTCCGTAGTGCCATGCTACGGAGAGATATCTATCGTCTGGACAGTATTATATAAATTATATATAAATTAGGTACTGTACATATAATTATATATTAATTATATATAAATTAGGTACTGTATATATAATTATATATTAACTTATTGTAACTTTGTTATAATTAAATATATAATTTCCGCCGTCTAGCGTGGCGCCACGCTACGGAGATTTTTACGCTAACTATCGTCTGTCAGTATGTAAATTAGGTACCGTAAGTCTAATACAGTACTGTAATTTTATACATTTCTTGTGAAAGAAACATTTCTTATTCAACGGCGATTAAAATTATTTATATTAATGATGTCTCCGAAGTTCAAGGAACTATTCGCAGAAAAATAAGTTATTAGAAATCGGCCGCTGTTTGCTGAGCTGTTCCGCGACGAAAACAATGTTGAGCAATGGCGATGTCGAATGGTGACACTCGGTAAGTAATCCTACAATTTTTTGTTTATAGCGTAGTTTATACGGATTATTCCCAAAAAATATATACGTATTTTGGAAATGTTGAGTCGGATTAGTCTAGAATCGATTAATTTTATGGAAGAAAATTTTTCAAACAGCCGTAGTCCGTAAACTTGACACGTGTCTGGTTGTGATTGGAAGGATTCGTAAGAAATCGGATTCCTAGAGAATGGAACGTATCTTATAGGGGGGTCGACTGTATAACACACCTGAATTCTACTTGCCGAGTTTTTTTTCTCTTTATTCAAACATTTTCAACCTATTTGGATCGGCCATCCTCAGGTTCTCCTTTATCGTTCCAAAATGGAACCATTCGTTCGAATTTTATTTGGATTTGAATTTTTGAAATAAGTTAACAACTTTTTGTATATTACATAAATAAACAAAATAAAATAAATAAATAAAATATGTCCCTATATGTGCTACAAAAATTAAATAACATATTTTTTCATGCGTCTAAATCATAATATAATAACTTCTTATAATCTCCAGTTCCTATTTTATGGATTATTGAAACCCATACATTTTTCTATTTTGTATTTCCATGCTGTTAGTAATGTACTTGCATCCTTTTCATTTAAACATCGGTTCCTCATTTTACTTTTGTATATGTCTATTTTTTCCATTTCCATCGCTATAGATGGTGAGTACACCATTCTTATGATCTTCGCTTCATCCCACTTAACTATTGCTCCGTCCGCTTGCGCCATGCTTGCCAATATCGTGCTATTAAGTCCTTTATTAACACTGTATTTGTGCTCTTTTACACGCACTGCAAGGTTTCTTCTGGTCACCCCTACATATTCTTTATTATAATACTTTAATATTATTATTTCAAAAAGTTTTCATGAGTAAGCTGCTGGATCTTTCCCTGGGGTACTCCAGAACTCCCAGGCCCTGATAAGACCAACCCATAATTTGCTAGAGCCATCCCTACTATTGCTGATGGTTCTGCTGATTTTTCCTGATAAGAACTTCAATGTTTCCTTTATCCCTTCATACATTATTTGACAATCTCCTCTAATTAATTGTCTCACTTCTTTGACCTACTCAGTGAATGATGTCAATGAATGTACTGTACATATAAATGACCAGGTCTGGTATCATCTTTCAAATAGGTTTTGCCTCCTCTTAAATTTGTGAAACAGTTACAAATGGTAAAGGTGCCACATTCCCAAAAGCTTGTTTCAAGTGTTCAATTGATTCTTTGAGAAATAACTTCAACATAAAGAATAAGTATGAAATGTTCATATATGAGCTTCATGGCAGTTACTTAAGAACTAGTGGAAAGTGTCAGCTTCATAAGAGCCAACTAGCAACCACAATGCTTCTAGCTTCTGTATGGAACTTTTCCAGTAGGAGTAGAAAATGTAGATTTATGTTATTAATCTTCAGTCATATATGCAGATATATCCAGCTGTAAAAATTTATTGAGAGACCTCAGTTGTATCTTTCCTGATTATGAGGATTTAAATTGTTATAATATTTCTTAATAGATCCCAATTTAATTTAGTCACTTCCATACCAACAACAATCTAACATTTATGAACGAAGTAAATTAAGTGAAGAAACACATATTTGTCCTTGATATTTGTTGCAGAGAAAAGAATTTAATAAGTACTGTTAATAATTAATAACTAAATTTATATTCTTAAACAGCAATCAGATACTTCACATATTTATATACCATAATAAAACATTATAATGTACTAAATTGGTAATAAATTATGTAATCACTTATCTTCTTAGAATATGCACTTATCTCATTTAGTTGTCTGTTGCCAACATAATCTAATTTATAAATTCTAATCTAATCACCTGATTTACAATTTTGCTTTAAAAAGCAAAATTAATAAATCAAGTGATCAGCTTAAAATTTTGTAAAATGTAACAATTGAAATGATCCAAATGAATAAGAATTGTCTACAAAAGTTTTATTTTGTAAAATCTAAAATTTTATGAAGAATATTTTATAATTATTGGATATATTTTACAAATCACAATAAAAAGATAAGTAGGCCAAATTAACAAATGTAGTAAATTAATGACTAGTTTTTTTTTTTTTTTTTACTAAAAATCAACTAAAACACTTACTATTTTCAATTGTAGGTTCATAGACATCTACAAATCTGCCTTCAACAAACTGTATAGTAAGTGATGATTTTCCTAAAAATTGAAATAAATAAATTTTGAAAATCAATAACTGAAGAATTATATATGTAGTTTTTTGATTATTCATAAGCAACAAAATTAGCTAAATAATATAATCTAATCAATATCTGCAAAATAAAGATTTATAAGATAATTATTACGGCACATTTAAAAAGCACATGACAGTGGAAATCATATACTGTTTAATCAATGTCACAATACATATATATCAAACCAATAAAGAAACTAACAAATTGACACTAAACTAGTTCAACTGATAAATAAAACTTTGCAAATGATATTAAGAAATGAAACTATTATAGAATTTTTATGTGAAATGCATTGAAAATGATAATGTATTAACTTATTGAACATTTCATAATTAAAATTGAAATATTAGTTTTTTACATTAAATATACACCATATAATTTAGTCATATCAAATAAACCAATATATTCTTAACAAACATTTTTTAATTCATTTAAATTACTTTTAATCGATTAATTTTTTATAAAGCTCAATTGACAATCTCTTTCAATTATTTATTTTTTTTTGAATTTTTTAAACAAATAATTTTGTAAAAGCTTTGATTTAATATTTTTAATATTAAACCAATAGGTCAGTTAACTTAGCTGCTGGTTTAATATTATAAAAACAAATATATTTCTTTTCTTTCCTCATTTTAATCTTTTGGCATACTGACAATAAACATTATATTAGTAAAGCTTATCTTAGGATTCAATGATTGATTATTATCTACTGATGAATTCAAGTGAAGATAAAATGTGAATGAGATGAATAAATATATTACTGTAAAAACTATATGCTTGCTAGTATTTTTTGCTCTATATATTCAATGAATTGTAAAATAAATACTTGAGCCAATGTTATTGAAAAAAATTAAAATTTTAATGAGATAATATAAAACAAATTACAAAAATTGTTTATGCAAACATTTTCACTTGATTAATCAAGATTCTTCCAGGCAATGGAACAAGGATTCAAAATAAAACATTTTTAAATATCAATGAAATGAAACATATTTTTAATTATTAATAAATATGTTCTTACCAGAAAAATACTTCTGGTAAAAAATTATATAATTAGAATTTATATTAAATGAAATTAAGGAAATATGAAAAGGGAGAGAAAAAAATGTTTCCAAATACCACTGGTTTGTTGACATTCATATTGCACAACTCTTGGATAAGAATTTCCAATAAAGTATTTTTTTATGATATGAACTGATGAGTTGGATATGATCCATGTTTGGGAATAACCTTCCATTACCACTATCTTTGCTAATTTTGTTGTAAGTCTGTTGTTTTATATATTGCCCTTATGTTCTATAATTCTTTTATATAATGTGTGAGTTGTAACACCAATGTAAAAGGTGGTGTTTGCATCAGATCTTAAAAGATTTTTATATATACTATGTTTTGTAAAAACATTAGAGGGTTCTCTGTCATGCAAAGAAGTGTACATAATGATGATAAAGCACTTGTGACAATATTTAAAAAACTTTTTGGCATGTCTTGCTATTTTATCTAAACAGCTTCTAAAGACAGGTAAAGAATAGGGAAAGAACTTGACATTTTACAGTGAAGTGAGGAGACAGAAATTATGAAAAAGGCTATTTCTCAACTTGTTAAGAAGATAATTGAACTTGCTTAAAAAAAATTCATCCAATTGTGGAATTGTTGCTACAATGAGTATAGACTAAATATAAGTGGAAGACTAGCAGTGTTTTTGTAAGTCCCATATTGAAAAAAGTTGACAGATGGTATTTATGTTAGTGCAAATGGTTTGTGAAAGACTTCAAGTGAAAGATCGTCTAGTGTTCAAGTTATTCTTAGGTTTAGGAAGCTGATGAACTCATTGTCTTCATGCTGTACTATAAATTTTATTTTATTAAAGATTAAATTGATGTAGGCAATTAGACAATCTTTGAATTATTTCTCTCCTACATCAATTCACATTCAAATAAAATGAGGAATTTTTTATTAACATCGTCCCAATGTCGGGCTGAAATTTTTAATTATCTTTTTAATTTATTTAATTTAAAATATATGCTCTCCACCTCAAATTAGTACTGTAGTGGCTTGACCCTGTACATCATACTTTTCTGTTAGCAATGGTGTTGTGCCAGTCATCTATCTAACTCCTTTCAGGGGAAAATTTTTAAATTGAAATAACATGACTTCTGGTTTGTATCAGAAGTTCATATATAGTTAATCAGGACCTCCTGCCCCTAAGGTTTCCATATTTGGTCTTGTCTTTCATCTATCTAACTCCATTCTCGAGGTTAAGGAAAGACAGACAGACAAACAGATGACAGTAGGAATTTATAGATCTACAATTTTTTTTCAAATTGCAGCCCAAAAAGAAATCTTTATACAATTTTATATTATTATTTTAAAAACTAACATTTTGTTTCTTATTAAAATTAAGAACTTTAAAATATTACATGACTTGGAAACTGTCTTTGAACTTGATAGTAAATATGCTACAAATATTAACAAAAGTAACTAAAGATTAAATCATATGCCTCTATGCCCTTATAGTATAGTATTTAAAATGTCTACTCTGACTTATTTTATTAACAAGACATATTATACCAATGTCTTTGTTCAGCAAAAGTTAAGAAAGCTTATCGGAGAAAACAAACAGTCTTTATTTTTCACCTGTACACTTTATACACAATATTGTGTTTCAGAATATTTTACCCCTCATCAGCAGGTCTACATTCAATATTTTCTAAAACAAATCATTAAAATCAATATAAATTTATAAAATCCCAACAATAAAAACCTATTACATTACTTACAGTTTTTCAATTTTTAAACATTTTGAAAATCAGAATTACAGAGCTACTTTTATTATATTTCTTAGATTCCTATATAATAGCAATAAACATAAGTTACATTATTAAGTATTTTTTAAACATATTTACAACTTACATATCATATTCCAATTTTCACTTGAACTATTAACCTTTTACTACAGTAGATACTCTCTCTTATATCTCCTGTCATTCCTTCTGTTGATGATTTTACTCTATAATTGGTGGATTTCTCTTCCCACATTGTTGTTCATTCTGTTCTGTTGTCTCGCTAGGTAAATGTGTTCATATAATTGCTTTTTGAAATTATTATTATTTTTTTTTTATTTAAATGTGTTAGGTAAAAGGTTAAGTGCAAGGTNTATAATTAGAATTTATATTAAATGAAATTAAGGAAATATGAAAAGGGAGAGAAAAAAATGTTTCCAAATACCACTGGTTTGTTGACATTCATATTGCACAACTCTTGGATAAGAATTTCCAATAAAGTATTTTTTTATGATATGAACTGATGAGTTGGATATGATCCATGTTTGGGAATAACCTTCCATTACCACTATCTTTGCTAATTTTGTTGTAAGTCTGTTGTTTTATATATTGCCCTTATGTTCTATAATTCTTTTATATAATGTGTGAGTTGTAACACCAATGTAAAAGGTGGTGTTTGCATCAGATCTTAAAAGATTTTTATATATACTATGTTTTGTAAAAACATTAGAGGGTTCTCTGTCATGCAAAGAAGTGTACATAATGATGATAAAGCACTTGTGACAATATTTAAAAAACTTTTTGGCATGTCTTGCTATTTTATCTAAACAGCTTCTAAAGACAGGTAAAGAATAGGGAAAGAACTTGACATTTTACAGTGAAGTGAGGAGACAGAAATTATGAAAAAGGCTATTTCTCAACTTGTTAAGAAGATAATTGAACTTGCTTAAAAAAAATTCATCCAATTGTGGAATTGTTGCTACAATGAGTATAGACTAAATATAAGTGGAAGACTAGCAGTGTTTTTGTAAGTCCCATATTGAAAAAAGTTGACAGATGGTATTTATGTTAGTGCAAATGGTTTGTGAAAGACTTCAAGTGAAAGATCGTCTAGTGTTCAAGTTATTCTTAGGTTTAGGAAGCTGATGAACTCATTGTCTTCATGCTGTACTATAAATTTTATTTTATTAAAGATTAAATTGATGTAGGCAATTAGACAATCTTTGAATTATTTCTCTCCTACATCAATTCACATTCAAATAAAATGAGGAATTTTTTATTAACATCGTCCCAATGTCGGGCTGAAATTTTTAATTATCTTTTTAATTTATTTAATTTAAAATATATGCTCTCCACCTCAAATTAGTACTGTAGTGGCTTGACCCTGTACATCATACTTTTCTGTTAGCAATGGTGTTGTGCCAGTCATCTATCTAACTCCTTTCAGGGGAAAATTTTTAAATTGAAATAACATGACTTCTGGTTTGTATCAGAAGTTCATATATAGTTAATCAGGACCTCCTGCCCCTAAGGTTTCCATATTTGGTCTTGTCTTTCATCTATCTAACTCCATTCTCGAGGTTAAGGAAAGACAGACAGACAAACAGATGACAGTAGGAATTTATAGATCTACAATTTTTTTTCAAATTGCAGCCCAAAAAGAAATCTTTATACAATTTTATATTATTATTTTAAAAACTAACATTTTGTTTCTTATTAAAATTAAGAACTTTAAAATATTACATGACTTGGAAACTGTCTTTGAACTTGATAGTAAATATGCTACAAATATTAACAAAAGTAACTAAAGATTAAATCATATGCCTCTATGCCCTTATAGTATAGTATTTAAAATGTCTACTCTGACTTATTTTATTAACAAGACATATTATACCAATGTCTTTGTTCAGCAAAAGTTAAGAAAGCTTATCGGAGAAAACAAACAGTCTTTATTTTTCACCTGTACACTTTATACACAATATTGTGTTTCAGAATATTTTACCCCTCATCAGCAGGTCTACATTCAATATTTTCTAAAACAAATCATTAAAATCAATATAAATTTATAAAATCCCAACAATAAAAACCTATTACATTACTTACAGTTTTTCAATTTTTAAACATTTTGAAAATCAGAATTACAGAGCTACTTTTATTATATTTCTTAGATTCCTATATAATAGCAATAAACATAAGTTACATTATTAAGTATTTTTTAAACATATTTACAACTTACATATCATATTCCAATTTTCACTTGAACTATTAACCTTTTACTACAGTAGATACTCTCTCTTATATCTCCTGTCATTCCTTCTGTTGATGATTTTACTCTATAATTGGTGGATTTCTCTTCCCACATTGTTGTTCATTCTGTTCTGTTGTCTCGCTAGGTAAATGTGTTCATATAATTGCTTTTTGAAATTATTATTATTTTTTTTTTATTTTTATTTTTACAGTACTCAAATCTATTTCACACCCAGTCGTATTACAGTGTTCTGCTACTGCTAAATTTGCATAATTATTTTTAATCGCTGAAATATGTTCTTTTACATGTATTTTCAATTTTCTTTTTGTTTCTCCTATATATGTTTTCTTTTGTTCATAATTACAATTAAATGAATATACTAATAAAATAAAATAATAAAATAAGTCAGAGTAGACATTTTAAATACTATAACTAAAGATTAAATGAAGTATAAGTAGAACAGAAAAAAGAAATTCCAAATATGTTCATTTTTAAAGCTTAAATCAAAATTCTGTTGATTAATTCATATCAATTTCAATGCTTATTTAGATAAAAAGTAGAATACAAAATTTTCACCAATGTTAAACTACATTCAATAAAGTTGCTACAGTTTTGCCTTTATATACCTAGTAATTAATTAACTTTTCAGAATTTGTAACTTTATTTTGAGTAAACAAATTTTAAACTTTTTTTTACTAATATTTTTTCATTCAATCTTCAAAATTTACAAAAGATATAACTTTACATAGGCCGAATTGTTAAAAATTAGAAAACAGTAAAAATATAATATTAATAGTCATTGTTAATTATTGATATTAATATCCTAATATTATAAAAGCAGACTAGATCCAAGATTTAATAGCTTTATTAAACCAATTATGAATTAATATAACTATTGAATACTTAAGCTGACTTTAATAAACTTTAATCAATTTTTTATTGTGATTTTATTATATAAATATATAACACACAAATCAAGCAATAATGATCTAAGAATATTTATACAAGATGAAATGGAATTGTGTCATCTTAGAACTAAATTAGCATAACAATTTTTTTCCTAATATAAAAATTCAATCAGATGATGTATACAAGTTACAAAAGATCAGATAAAATAAGGAAGACTTCTGCCACATATACCACAGATCATGTTATGATATGATTAACCACCTGATTTATGTCCATCATACTACCAAATTTAATTTAATAAGTAGAATGGATATTACATCATCATTGATCTTACCTAACGTATTCATAATTATCTGATTCATAATTATCTGATTTTTGTTGAGAAAGTTATTAACCTAGTTTTAATCTATGCTACAAAATGGCATCTCTCAATATATTTCTTTATAGAAAACTATTTTATTAGTACCTGTTTCAAGTTTAACATGTAATAATGTAAATTTGTATATGGAAAAGTTAATAATTTTCTTTACATAAGTATATCCAATTTAGTATTGCATAATCATTAGTTAATAAAAAAAATTAAACTTGTGTTTATAAATTTGGAAGAAAGTATTATTGTTTATATGTTCAATCATGGTTACTTTTGCAGGTATTTGTGTGCATATAGTGAAGAAAATAATCTAAAACACACCAAAAATAAGAAAAAAAAAATTAAAAACTAATTCATATTGCTGAAAGAAATATAATAATGAATTCTCCAAACCAAAAATACCAAGTTTTAATTTAAATTTGTAAATTTTTTAAATGTTTTTATTAAGTTACATAACTTTAAATATTTGTTTATATACAGATTAGTGTGTATATATATATGAATTTACATTAGGCCTAACTAATTTGGTTAAAGTTATGGGATATTTTTGTTTCTTACCTACTGATCTAAAACCCATAATGGCGAGTTTTCTTTGTTTTGGTGGCATCTTTGTTATTCAATTACACATCAGATAAATAAAATTGAAAGAAAACAAAAATTATTTTAACCAAATTTCATTTCCTTGATCACAATAACCACGTGATCGAGACTAATGTACCCTGGTGGTAAAATATGATACTAATTTACTGATATTAAATTCTTTAAAATATAAATAAATAAAAGTTATAATTACGTTTTTTTTTTTAAGTTAGAAAATAATATTTCTTAATAAAATATATTCGAGCGATTTTATTAAAATAATTCCAAATTTTGTTAATGTATATAACGGGTAATTGTATAAAGACATATTGAAAAATGTTAATCTTTATCGCGGTGTAAGAGTACAGGTGATATCCAAGGTCTTAGATTATCAGGTTGCCTCATAGAGAAGAAACGCTTCTCATTGGTTGCTTATTTGACGTCACTCGTAGTCGAAAACGAAACATCTTACTATGTCCTTATGGTAGAAACGTTACCGATCAGAGGCTCGTAGCTTTAATTACACGCTAATATTTTATTAATTACGATACTTACTTAATTAAATAAAAATAAAAATTGATTATAAATAAGAAAAATCCGGAATATTGAGCAAATCTTCGTAATTTTTACGTGTAAAGTTGAAGTTAAAATGAGTTTTTCTACTTTGTAAATGAAATCTATTTTATCTATTTTATGATTTTATAACAACAATAGTTTCTTAAAACGATTAATTTTGGTAAATCCTACGTAGGTGATTTATATATAAGTAAATTAATTTAATTTCTATCGTCAAACTGTTATATATTTTTTTTTGAACTAAAAATAATATTGGTCTATTTTTCAATTTTTAATACTCGTGTACCGAAAACGATATTATTGATATTAATATATACAAATTAAGTTTCAAAAGAACAATTTTTTATGTTATAAACACATTTTTGATGTCAATATGTACAAATTAAATGCTACATAAAAACAATTAATTAAATCAGGTACAAACTTTTTTTAATTTTCTATTGTTATTACAATTTACTTTTCTTTTCACAGCGAAACGATCATGTTTAATTAAATTATTCAAAAATTTCAATCTAATCCATACACGTTGCTTTACGTATGTGTATATAATGTCTTCTGGCAAGTTAATTGTCTGTTTAATTAATGATGTAATAGATGAAACCGTTTTACATTTCAAATGCAGTTTAACAGTTTTTGTAAAAATTGATTCCATTTTTTTAACTAAATTAAAGAAATCTTCTGATGGTTGTGACAGTCCACCAAAAGATAAATCCTGAACAAGGGACATCATTGTATAACTATGTTCATTTTTATTTTGGTGACTGACACTTCCTAAATTTGGATATTTTTTTTTTATTTTCTTGCAATCCACCCTGCTAAATATTGTAATCCATCATTTTTTAATTCATCTAATTCATCATTTTTTAATTCTACATTTTCCTGAGATATATCACATAAATCATCATCATTTACATTGCATGAATTTTCAGATATTCCTTGTTCTTTAGAACTAGACATATCTGAAACTTCTTGCAGTAAATCTGCCTCTTCAAACATTTCATTTATTAAATAATTTTCAGCTATCTGATCTTCTGTGTTTAATTTATTTTGCAATATTCCTGGTGATTTGCCTAAAATTATCATTCTTACTCTATATATTACTTCAAGTGGACTAGGATGATCATTTAAACCACCTCTAGTTCGAATCTGTGAAAATAGATTTTCTAAAGAATCCTGATTTACTTTACATGTTAAGATATAATGGTATTTAGGAAATTTTGAACTAAGGTCGAAAAATAAATCTTTAATAGATTTAATAGATATAAGCATTCCTTTTTGAAATGTTTGAAGTGATTTTTTAGATACACATCTCATACTTTCAATTATTCTGTAAGTATTATCAAGTATATTATTTTGTTCTGTTATGTTAATGCCATAAGCACATTTGGAGGGATAATCAATTTTGTAATGAAAATTGGGTGTTGAACTATTCATAACATCAAACCATGCATTAATTGATGATATAAATTCAGAAGCTGCTAAGGCATTTTCAGTTTTAATATATCTTTTAATAGCAACAGCTGTAGAATTAGAAAATAATTCACAAGCTAACCTAACATTTTGTCGTTGAAATTTCTGACATGTAATATGCTCTTCTTTTAATTTATGGCAAACTTTTATTTCATTGGAATCTATTTGAAGTAACTGTTGTAATGAGTCTTTGTTTATTAATGTATGATCTGAAGTTAGAAAACCTGTATCTAAAAACCAATTTCTAATGAGTTTTAACAAATGAGGTGCATCTGGAAAATAGTATATATTATTTCCATTAGATGGATGTATAAATTTAGTATTGAATATATTTATCCCTAATTCCTTCCATAATCCTATATTTTGTCCACCGCAGTCACTAACAACAGCAACAACAGTATATCCTGCATCAAAAAGTTTTGAAATAACAGTAAATAAAAGTTGTTTTTTCATTTTAACATCAAAATCCATGTAAACTGGTTGTTTCCATGATGCAAATAGTCCTCTTGCCATCATTACTAAAACTTGATTATTGGGTCCAATAACTTTATCCCTCACTTTATCATATTCATATATATGCTTTACCTGAAATATCAGTAAAATGTTAAAACAGAAAATTAAAATAATTATTGAATTATGTGGTTTTATCAATATGAGTACAGTATATACAGTATTTACCTTCATCTCATCAAACTGAAGAACTGTAAGTTTTTCTTCTTCTGAAAGTTCAAAGCCTTTAATTTTCATGATGTTTATAACATCATTTAATATGCCTTGACAAAGATTTATTTTTGAAGCCCATCGTTGAAGTGTCGAAACTGCAGGTAACGGGATATTCATTTGATTTCTTAAGTATAAATATGATCTTATGCTTAAATATCTCAAAGTAAATGCCAAATTCATATCTTCTTTCTTCCATTTAATTTTCTTTTTTCTCTCCAGCAGATTATATATTTGTGTTTCTGTAAAGGTACCTTTCAATATTGATATAACAAAATCTTTTTTATTTTTTTCATTTATTTTTTTCAATTTTTCATGTTCTTTTTGAAGGATGACAGTTTTACTTTTCCAAAATTTCAGATCTCTTTGGATTGCTTGCATTCTTATCTCAATATGTTTAATCTTCATATTTAAAATAGAATTTTCATGTTTTAATTTAAAATTAAGATCTTCTAAAGTTTTACAATTGTTACATTTGTTAAAAGATTCTTCTCCTTTATCCTGTTTATTTACATCTAAAAGTTTTTCTATCAGGTTTTTTCTATTTCTTTTTAATACACTATTCTTTCTTTCATTTGACTGCTTAATATTTTTATTTTCTATGTTTCCTAAATTTACTGTTGGTAGTGAAGCTTTCTTTAGTTTAGGTCTTGCCAATAAACCTAATAATTCAGCTTTTAAATTTCTTTCAAAATCATTTTCTGTGAAATGATCAGAGCAAACATGACAAGAATCAGGATTAAATTTGTCTTTTCTTTTACAGTTATGGATCCATTTTCTTCTTATTATTGGATCTTTAGGAAATCTAAAATAACTGACTTTCCTGTCTAATGACTTTTGTTTTACAATGGCTGTTATCACAATTTGCAACAGCACATGTTGCTCCTGGCATCTAAAAATAATAATAATAAAATTTAGGTATTTGCGTAAATATGCATATTTTAAAAAGTTATATTAATTAATAATAAACAATATTCTTTTACATCGCAGGTTATCTTAAGTGTTACCATCCTGTTACCGGCCAGCTTATTATTTGTAGTCGTCATTTCACTGAGCAGATACTATTTTTATACATGCAGAAAACTATTCTTAGTATTTTAAAGTATTTTATTAATAAATATATTTTATCCGTAACCATATTCTGTAATTTCTACAGAACGAAGAGTAAAGACTACAACAGAATATCAAACTGTTCTAGGAACACTTTTGTTACTTCCGAACAATTTTTATCGATATAATTATCAACATAATTATGTTTAATAATAGCAATAAGTATAGATATATTTACCTTCGAAGATTATGAGTCTAAAAACGCTCGACAAATTAAAAAAAAATAGTTAAATTCCAAAATTTCCTTCCCTCGCTTACAGTAGTGAAGCAGTCGCTAGACCTTGGGCTCGACTACGGATGACGTATATCCGGAATCTGGCAGGAAGTGGCTAAATCGGCTGTATGAGGCAACCTTATAAATCTAAGACCTTGGGTGATATCACACTCCATTCAAGGACGTTGAGATTACTCGAGTGTCCACCAGATGTCGTGACAATCTACAAGTCTAATATTTACCATTAACATTAGCAACAATCGCTAATTGAACTTTAATTTGTGTTAATTTCAATAAAAATTTGTGAAATTTATATAAAATAATTTAAAAGTAATAAAATATGTTTATAATTTTTAAAAAATCTTCATTAAACGGACATTTTTATACTCTAAAAAAGATTAAAATATATATTACTTTAGCTATTACAGGTTGCGGCCGAACTTTTAATATTAAATATATCTCAATTATTAAATGTAATTTAAACTCATAAACTATCGATTGCTTTTTAATTTCGTCCACGTAAAAGTTTTGTAACGTAGTTTAATGCAACCGAGGAAACATTAGAATAATCTGAAATGCATTTTGCAAGAAAAATATCGTGAAATTTGCAATGTTAATTCTTGGCGGTCAACATGTCCACGCGTTTATTTACGAAAAGTTTGTAACCGGATTTCCTACGGACAACAGAGAGGTTACGGCCGAAGTTTTCATCTCTCAAACGTGAACGTCGAACGTCGAGCGCCGCTATCTTGTAAGCGGCGCTCAACGTTCTGCGTTCACGTTTGACAGATGAAAACTTCGGCCACAACCGGCTAACTTTCCGGAAACGTTGAACCGACAAATATTTAAATTTTCTGTAAGACACGCTTTTCGAAAACAGTTTATTTTTGCAATTAAATTGTATAATTCTTTAATTGCTGTACTTGTTTTCGTAGTCTGATGCATCACGAAAATTTCGATTTGATGTTTAAATTTGAAGAGGAATAGTGTATTCGTGGCTCGTTAGCTCAGTCGGTTAGACCGTCGTGCTAATGACGCGAAGATCGTAGGTTCTAGCCAATACTTTTATTTTGTAGATTCCTAACGTTGTGCGAAAGTTCATCACAGATGTTCTTTTGTTTCTGTTTCCCGACACAACAATTAAACCGTTGCGCGTTAACCGGATTCGACTCTTCAACTAAACGCTATTCATTTGGATACGCGTTAAAGAAGACCGTCTTAACAAGTGGGGTCCCACCAGTGGCCAAGCGGTCTTCGTTCTCTGAACACTGGGAGTTCAACTTCAACTTCAATTTTTGATCGAGGAGTGCTGCAGCTCGTCGCTTTTCACTCCGGAAGAAACAGTGGGGCCGATCGCACAGCGACCGAAGAGGCGGTCTTATCGAAGACGACCAATCCGAGGAGACAGGAGAGGGGGACGAGGAGACAGGACCAAAGCCGGCCTTATAAGAGACGACCCTTGCGAGAAAGCAAGACAGAATGCCTTCCGGGAGGACTTTGAGGGAAGCTGGCCCCTATTCAGGCGTCATTGGCAAGGATGAAAACCCGGAAAAACCTCCCGCTGCCAGCTCGTCCGAGTGAGGCGCGAACCCCTGATCGAACTCCGGTGTTTAGAGTCTGGTCACCACCATTAAGCGGAGATAGAGTCCATACTGGGAGTTCGGTCGTGGGTTCACACCTCGCTCAGACGGGCTGGTCACGTGGAGTTTTCCGGGTTTTCTCCACATCTGTAACGCCTAAATAGGGGCCAGTTTCTCTTAAAAAGACCTCCCGGAAGGCATTCCCCCTAGGCAGATCGCCCAAGTGTTGCAGTGCCATATTTAAACAAACAAACAAACATCATTTCTATTTTTCCGCCGTTCATGCGATGGGCATTGCTTTTCTCAAATTAGCAAAAAAATAGAAACAATCTTTCAAGCTTGAATTTGCGACCGTTGGTGTAATCGAAATTTTTGTGGATGCTTGCTTGAGTGGTTTCTCCGCTCCCAAACACCTGAAGTAATTCCGAATATCTCGTTCGAAAGAAGATTGTTTTCTTAGGTAGTGTGCAAAATTATAAGATTTTTTGTAATGCGTTTGACGAAATATAAGCAATTGAAAAGTGCAAAAATTGTCAAAAAAGCTATATGTTCTTTTTCTTAATCCGACACTGCAGATGCTCTTAGCGAAAAAAATATAGGTCTAGAGAGCTCAAATTTTAAACTGGAGACTTCCTCATTATCAGTGAGATGCTCGCGAAACTTCCTAGTCGGTAAGTCAAAGTTCACGGGAGTTTTCCATAGAACTAATTCAGTTTTACTGCTTAATTTTATGCTTATAAAGATAAAATTGCTTGGAAACTAATGAATTTTATTGAAAATGTTACTCAGAATTACAAAAACTCAAATTTATGCGAAATAAACTTTTTATAACGATTTTTCTAAAGGCAATCGAAAGCGTCCGTCGCCGAGCGCCGACCGACTTTATGTCTCGACGTAATAATACAATTATTAAACAAAAACGATTGATATACAAACATAAACATATGAGATGTAAAAATATTTCTCCAAGTAAAAATTTCACAATTTAGACGACAGTCAAAATTTTTCTTAGCAGTTTTTTCTATTTTGGTAAAGATAAGCTTGGCTCTTAGAAGCGGTATCCACAAGATTTGTACTGTATTATTGTTTTGTTCATTTCGCTTCCAAGTCTCAAGCTTATCTTTTCCAAAGAAAAACGCCTAAAAATTTTTTGATCATTGTCTAAATTGTCATAAACTTTTACTTGGCGTAAATTTTTTACATCTCAGATGTTTCGGTTTGGATATGAAACTTACGACTCCACTGGCAACAATGTTATACACGAGAACATAAGACAACAGGCCGATAAAATGGTGGCGTCTATACAGCAATTCACGAAGCAAGAGCGGTGTAGTGTTTTTGTGAATAATCGTTCTTGCTTCGTGCACTGCTGTATAGGCGCAGCCATTTTAATGCTCTGTTGTCTTATAACATGCGCTTAGAAGTAGGAAGGAATCATCATGATAATTGGCTACACCTGTCACCTGTTTTTGAAGTGTTAGTGCTTATTTCTCCTTCTAGAAAAAGAACATTATTGCATTATATAGAGTCAACATAAAAATAGTTTGGCAAAGTTTGCAGGATTTTTTTGGGACTAAATCATAATACGATGAGTAATAATCTTAATTAATGATACATTGATTTTGTATAAATATTAAAATTTATTAAAAAGTACCTAATTACACTGATTCCGCCCATTTTCGTGAAATTTGGGACTTAGTAATCCTTCGTGAACATTGAATTTTCGAACTTTGAGTTCTATTTTCAATGTTAAAATTGTAATTCGTTCCAAGACTTTATGTATTATTGCTGGTTTTTAAAAATTTTCGAAAAAATGAATGGTTTTATTAATTTAAATAAATAAACTGTGCAGTTGTTTATGATGCTGTAAAAGTCAAAAGAAAAAAAATAAAGAAAATAGTAATGTAATTTATGACAGACGCCATACGAATGAATGAGTGAAGGGAACTTTTAGCATTGCCCCTGGCGAATATCCACTTCGCGCAGGCTCCAACTCCAGTTTACTGAAATATTTAATGGAAGATTACATACTACTGTAAACTGAAGTTTTTGGTGCATAAATTTCCGATTATGAACGATCGAATTCACGAACACTGACGTCCACGAACATCGAGGGTTTTTTCCTAAACATTTCTGCTCTGTGAGCACTAAGAGAGCCTCTTTTAGCAAGACCACAATGGGGCGACTGGGTGGTGAGGGACGGGGCCAAAATATTCGGACGGACCACCCACGAAAAATTCCTGGAAATTTTTCGACCCGTCCCGGATCCCACAGAGCTATAGGCTGCCACCATAACCGCTCGGCCATCAAGAAAATCAAGAGTGTAGTGTATTGAGATGTAGTTCTTCCTTCTTTTATATGGAGTATAGCTTAATTTAGGCTCTTTCTCCGAATGACGTTATTGATCGGGCTATGCGACCGACGAGACAGCCGTATCCTAACGGCCTGAACGCGCACGCGGGGAAAGAATGCCTTCCGGGATGGTTTTTACGGGGAACTGACCTCCTATTTAGTCGTTATTGGCAAGAGAGAAAACCCGGAAAACTCCAAGCAGCCAGCCTGTCCGATAGCGGCGCGAACCCACGACCGAACTTCCCAGTGTTTAGGGTACTAAGACCGCTCGGCCACTTGAGATGTAGTTTTCGAATTTCAAACCTATAAAATTCCATTGTGGTACGTTGTCCGTCCTTCGTTAATCTCGAGTACGGTGTTAGATGGATCAGCAATGAAAAGTTCAGGGGCCGGTGGCACTGTATATACGAACTTCCAGTCGCATACTCAGAGGGGGTCCAAGGAGCCCTGGCACCCTCCAAGGAAACAGAAAAACAAATACTAGGAAGTTTTCCAAAAATAGTTTCCTAATTAAAATTAGTTTTTATTTATATTATGTCGTCTTCTATTTTTATACTACTTACGAATTCACATAAGATGGAAATTTTATTGAATTAGCATTGAAAATTTTTTATCCATTGAACCTGACTTCCTCCATAGTTAAATTCTCAGTGCATTACTGAGAACTTCTGGTCTGAATCGAAGGTCACATGATTTTAATTCAAAATTTTTTCGAGAATGGAATTTATTTATTTATTTAATTTAAAATTCAATGTAACAGCCAGAAGAGTAAGAAACAGCTTTCTTTATACATAATACAAATAGACGATAGACGTATTTATTTTTTAATACATTTTATAATTTTTATTATGAAAGAAAAATAAAATTTACATAAATATGATTTAGGTATTTAAAAAGTAAGCAAAAGAAAGGTACGGGAAAATATTTAAAAAAAAAAAAAAAAAAAATTTGGAGGTGCCGGGTATCGATCCCGGTACTTCTCGCATGCAAAGCGAGCGCTCTACCGTCTGAGCTACACCCCCGACACTAACGCCATCCCTTAAATAACCTATTTATACTAAAACTAATATTTATCTTTAATTTATTGTTAATGTAAATAAAAAATTGCTTAAATTAAATATATAATGGACAACATTTATCAAAATATTAACTTTTTTTTAATATTTAAAGCTGAATCTATCGTTATTAAGCAAAATACACATATATATATATATATATATATATGAGACTATTAGACCGGATACAAAACCTTATTTGTTAATAATAATAATGAAAAGATTCATTAAACGAGAGATAAACGAAGCATGAAATAATTTGTTTCTCGTTATAATATGATTCTCTGTTTTTAGATTAAATTAATTTTCTGTCCAGGAAATTAATGAGTTTTTTTTTATGTTGAAACACGACAAAACTTTACTTTGACATTTTTAAAACTAGTTTAAATCAGAGAAATAGTAAATAAACTACGAAAAATAGAGGTTAACATTACGTGATTTATAATACGATTTTAATTGTTTTTGTTTTATATTTCGTAATATCGATCTAAAGTAGGATAATCGCCGTTATCTTGCTTTAAATCAAATGATTGAAAATTGCACTAAAATGACTGATTAGATTATATACTACGTATATATAAAATATCAATCAAATAAATTATTATAAATATAAATTCAAATTAATTTAATTCAAATAAATTACAGTATACTGTACTACTAAAAAACTGTTAACAGGAAATACAGTAGGGCCTATATATACAGTAAAATTCCAATTATCCGGATTGCTCTCCAACTTTATTTAAAAAATTAATAGGCGTGTTATGTATTATGTAATGTATATGCATAGAAAATAAACCATATTCATTTGTAGGTACTGTACAGTACATTTCCATTTTTAATATTTTATTTGCACATAATTATGTACACACGCACTGTACTGTACTGTACGTAACGATGTTTGGATAGGAAAAATATGACTATTTATTTCACATATCAGACGGCCCGAGGTTCTAATTAATTCGGATAATTAAAGTTTTGCTGTATATAATAAATAATATTTGTAAATTATAAATGTTTATTTGAGTTTTGTTAAGTTTTATATAAAAGCATTAAAAAAAATAAATAAATAACTGACCTATTTGAAATTTAGGTTAAAAATGATTATAACAAAAATTAATTTCGTTCTCTTTAAATTATAAGAAAACTACGTGTATATTATATTCTATTAATAAGATTTTTAAAAATTCTATTTCTGTTTGTCCCGTTTTTGTAATTTAATTAAATTCAAATATCAAAACTCGTTTGACAGAATTTCAATGACTCGAGATGACATCTTATTCAGGAGATTATAAACGTTAAACCAGAAACACATGACCTTCAAAATTTTTCTATGATTTATAAGGTCACTTTCACAACGTATGTGTATTAACTGTGGTAAAACGTCAGTTTAACTACCGGTGTTTTTACCACATAATGCATTCAAATGTCAAAATGACGTATGACATTCAGTTTCTATTTCTTTAATTAAGCTTCTAGTATATTATTATGGGTTATTAATACTGATTATTTACTTATAGTAGCATCTTACGTGAATTATGACATGTTGTATCCAGAAATCCCCGCATTTTTACAGTGATTTTTGCAAGCATAAATCACAACATAAATCTTATAAATTTCAAAATACTTTTAATGTTAACTGATAGAGAATTGTTTATAAAAGTACATAATTATTTCAGTTAGAAAAATAAATATTTAACTACTGATTAAAGTTGATATATAACTTTGTTTAGATTACCAAACTTAAAATTGTTTACCTAATTTTATTGCTTAAAAATCTTAAATATTCTAGTTTTTATCTTAAAAATTCTTTAAAAAAACTTCATCTTTTCAGATATTCTCACATCTTACTTATTCAGGAATATTTAAGTTCGTCAGCTTTGACGGATAATTGTAAATTATATAAAACATTTATTCAGTATTGACTTACATTATAAACCTACAAAATAGTATGTGAAGATTTTTTTAATGTAAGTCAAATAGTGAATAATTCTAAAAATCGATTGTAAAATTGACGGCATTTTATCTGAAGTATAAGCTAGAATATATTACTTCCAATTTTTTTCAGATGTTAAAGCACATAAAGAAATAATTTCTTAAGTGTACTTAGTGAAGTACTATGTTACTATACAAATAATCTTTATATAAATTCTTATTAACAAAACTCCGTGTCTGACTTGTACTGTACGATAGTAAAAGATCACTAATATACAAATGTTAATATAATAGCTATACTTTTTTAGTTCTTGATAATATTATACGTATACATGATTTTTATTATCATTTTACCAAAGCCTCTCCTATAAGTTTGCCACAATTTTAGAATGTAATCTGCTGGTCCCAGAGAAAAGATTAAATAGGGGTTCTACTGTATTTAATAAAAGATCCTCACTTTAAAGGCAAATACTTGAAATTTGCCTTTAAAATGATACATTTTTGTTTGAAATTTGAAAATTAAAAAAATTCCAGTTTTTATATAAAGTGACGTTTTCTTTTCTATTATAAATGTGAAAATTTTGTTTTTTAGTTATGTCTTTTTGTGATAAGCGAGCGTGACTGGTACAAAAATAACAATAATTAAAAAAATTGTTTGTTTTTAAATAAAATCGAATTATGAAACTTTATATAAGAACTGTGTATACATAATTCAAAAATAATCCATTTAAATTTTAGTTTCTTAACAAAAAAGACAGTTTTAACGTATTCATGGTTTTCAACGTTGCATAGTGTAACTAACATTGAGGAATATACTGATAAAGAAGTTGAAGAAGACTGGAGAAGTTTTGATGTAATTTACGAAAAAAGTTAAAATAAATTTCGTTTATTTAAATGAAGAAAAAAATAATAAATTTATGATTTGTTTTTATGCGGATTTTTCTCTGAGAAATTACCAAGTTTGTAGGTAGGCTATACCATTGTCATGTACTGTACTAGCCTATTTAAATAGCTCTCACTATCTCTCTCTCTTCCTCAATTTGTAATAAAGCATTTATCAATTAGCTTTTTAAATATAAATTTCACAGTTATTGACAGCTTGAAAATACAAAATTACTTAAATTGAATGTCGCGTCCAGTGATGCTTATTATTTTTCTGGCTGTTATATATGTATAACAGAAAGTATGGCGATCGGTCAAAAAATAATCTTCCAAGATTTTTACATTTAGGAAAAAAAAATTGGGGATAATTTCTGTATGTAGACTATGGATGTTAGTTTAGATTTTGTTCATCCTCTTCGAAGCTTAATAACTCCTGTGCTTTTTATCGAAAATTTCCGAAATTTTGTAGGGGTTTGTGTAGTGGGGATTAATGCTATTAAATTTTGGTGATTAAAGGTCGAGGGTGGGGAGATAACGGGGGTCGTGTTTATCTCCAGTAGCGTTTTCTTTTTTTTTTTTTACTCTCCGCCCTATTTGAGCTAAGAGGGCCTCTTTTAGCAAGTCCATTATGAGTTTGGCCAAGCCCACAATGGGGTGTCCGGTTGGTAAGGAATTGGGTTCCGATATATCCGGACGAACCACCAACGAAAAATTCCTGAAGAAATTGCGACCCTTTCGGGATTCAATCCCCGTACCCCAGAACAGCAGGCTGCCACCTTGGCCGCTCGGCCATCCAGCCGTCTCTCCAGTAGGATCGGATTTCATGAGATTTTACTCGTTATTTTTTTTTTTATAAAACCTATCCTATCCTTCAAATTTTTTGCCGTTTTATAGTAAGTAAAAAATATATTTTTAATTTATAATAAAATATGATAACAGATGGCGCCACCAAAATTTTAAATGTTGCCGGGAAAGTTGAGCAACTTTTTGCTGGCTTATTTTTTGTTAGAAATTTATTTTTCAAATCTTTCTCAGGAAACTAGAATATTTTCTCTTTAAAATATAATTCCCTCTAATATTTCTTTTATTTTAAATTAATATCGCTTACTTTCGATATTCCTATATACGTTACGCTACGATATCGTCTCATTTATGAAAACGAATCATTGGTACCTTGATACCTGAACCATTATTAATCAGAAAAATAAAAACTTGCATAATTAAAAAACTATCTACGAAATAGAAAATTATATACAATTAAATTTCGTGTCTTGTGTTAATTATTTTTAAAACTGTTTCCCAAATAATCATGATATTAAATATTGATTTACAAAGTGTAAATATCGTTTAAATGCAGTTCGAATACAATGCGTCTCTACATGATATGAGACTTTATTTTTATTAAATTATAGGAAGTTAAACAAACACGCTGGATATTTCCTATTAAATATTCTGAAAATTGGTTTGCTATGTTTTCTGTTAAATAATAACCATTACATTTCTTATGATAAATAACAAAAGACCTTTTATCAGTCTCCAATACATAAATCTTCCCGATCAATGGAGGTTCATTGAAATATTTGTCCATAAATTATTTTCATTGTTTTTTTTACAAAAGGCCTTGTTTTTATAAGTAGGCCTGCTGTAGGCCTACTATTAAAGTCACAAACTCCTCAGCGACGAGGAATTACAGGTTGAGAAACACTAATCTTTATTTATACGTTATACTAATGTTTATTAGGCCTATATATATTCAAATCCAATTAAAATCCGTAAAAACTCGAAAAAAGAAAGAAAATATTAGATACTATGAACTTGATGTAATTTATTTTAAAAGTTTAACTGTTTTAAATGTTAAACAAAATTATAAGTTTTTCAAAAAAAAAAGTCCAAAGTTTTATATGGAATGTTAAATTATTTCTTACAATTTTATGAAATAATGCATAATGCAATCATTTAAATAGAAGAATTCATTTTTCTACATTACTTTTTTTATTAATTCGATTTTTCAAATACATTTTTAAGTTTGAAAAATAAATCATTTTAAAAAAAATTACTAGGACAGTATTTTTCTTCTTTTTTTCCCCAAAAAATTATTTTATTATCTAGAATTTTAAATCGTTTATTTTAAAATTTAAGCGTATAGTTCTTAGATACAGGGTCTATAAATCAGAAGAATAATAAATAAATGATGTGACAATAAATTTATTATTCGGTTTACTCATAAGAATTATACAGAGAATGAATATTTACTTTAATTTATTTACTGTCATTCGAATGAAAATTATTATCTCGGAAGATAATTTTAAAACAGTATTTTATATATATTTTTCTCATTGGTGACCTCAAATATTTAAATAATTTCTGAAAAATAATTTATATAAATTCATAATGTTTATTATTATGTTTTCAGTTCTTAAACTGTCATCATGATTTTTAATCAAACTAAAATCTGTTTAAAAATAATAGGAAATTGCTCTAAATACAAGATACGTAGCACAAAACTTAACAATAATATTTTTTTATTTTATTAAATTGCTTGTTGTTCATTTTATTTTTGATTTACACTTTATAACTTTATACTTTATTATCAAAAAATTCTAAATAAATCATTAAATATTTGATTTTAGACCAAGGGATGAACAGAACAAACTTAATCTGTTCGCCACTCCACTCGAAAATTGCAATTCTCTCAATGATTAGGGGAGATCGGAGCAAGATCGGCATGTTAAGCTTTACTTAAATTTTGTGTAATAAATACTGCTGTAAACTGAAAAAAAAGCTTTGCATATTGTCTATTAGAATGTTACCTTACTATAGAACTGGTTAAAACCAGTTTGGAAATAAAAATAATTAAAATAATTACAACTTTACAAGAAGAGAGAAATTGACGAAGTTGCCCCGGGTATAGGGGCAAGATCGGCAACTTATCTCTTTTTGTAAAGTTGTAATTATTTTAATTATTTTTATTAAAGTTGCCCCTGGTATAGGGGCAACAGTAATGGGGCAAGATAGGCACGTATATAAAATTATGTTATTAACAATGTATAAGTTGGAATTCACTATTAAAACAAAGAAATACAAATCCAACACCCATTTAATATTATTACAACGAAATGCAAGTTCAAAGACATATATACATGAATAACAAATGCAAACATGTTTTCATTTATCATCTGTTTGATTTTTATCCTTTGCTTCTAATGTGGCTTTATGTTGCTGATCTTACCCCGCTAGTCATGATTTCGAAACATTAAGTACAACCCTGAGAACAGAATGCCAAGCCACGATCTGGCCACGTGAATAAGTTGAAGTTACATCCTTCTAACAGGAAAAGTAACTTTCGTTATCATGGAATTATAACAAAACCTGCCAATTCAATATAAATGGAAAAAAATATTATATGGAATTGAACGAAAATGAAAATTTGCTTGATAATTCAACTACGCTTGTTGGAGAACAATAAAAACACTACACTCAACAAGCCACCAATAAAACTCAACTGCCTAACCTATAACCAAAGTCTCCTTTTAATTTGTTTTTAAAAAAAAAGCGCTTGACAAACTTGCCCCGCATGACGAAGTTGCCCCGATCTCCCCTATATACTGATCTGTAGAGGATATTTTGGATCTACTTAACTGGATAAGGTCAATAATTATATAAACTTGATATAAACTATATGTAGCTAACAACTTGAATAATCAATTATTTTGCCTCGTGAATTTTCTAATTAGTTAATATGTATCATACGATTATCAGACTTCTCACGAGACAAAATGAGCATATAGAATGATCCTATGTAAGTCTACGTATTATTATTGTTCTAAAGAAATGGAAAGTTATTAATTTATAAGATATACTGTATAATACTTTAAAATTATTTGAAATTCTAATAGATGGAGTGTAAAATCTGCAAATTTTAATATAACGATATCTATATTAGCAGATTTATATCCAAATTATTTTATTGTGTTGTCATTTTTCTTTTATTATTAACGTTTAAATCATTAATGGAGATGTAATCTTTTGCTTTTATTGACTTAAAATGCTTATATACGTCGAGAATTTTACGATAGGTTTAATTGTTTTATGCAATGAAGTGCACAAAATATCTGATTAACCAATGTTTCTGTCTTAATGATCAAATTTCATAAAAAATAAACATATAAACTACTATACAATACAAATTCAATAAATTTCTTGTGCTGAAATCTAATTATTTTCACTAATTTTTCTGTAGTTTCATTTTAATGCAAGATGACATAATAGAGTGCCACTGACAATATAATGTTTTATAGGCCTATATACAGTATAGGGAGAAGTTGGTATTATGGAACCCCTCCATTTCAAACTGATAATAAAGGCGAACTGTAGCGGATTGTGGCTGAACTGAACTAGGCAGACATCCATAGCAAGGAGAAAACCCGTTTCACTTCAGTTAAACGGTTGTCCGTAGTGAATTAGCATATTTGTGTTTTTCGAAATTCGCAGTTTTGAATACTAAGTGAATTTAATTATTTCTAAAATATAAATCGTGTAATTGTAGGCTCACTGGTGCATGTATTCCGTTCCAGAGACTTAGGGGTACATATTAATCTGTGTGATGTTCACGTTTTTTAAAATTTGGTCTTGACAGACATAAGTAAATTGAAAATGGCGATGCGTGAAATATAGACCCCATTGGTGCTTTTAATATGGAACCCGTCTAACTTTTGTAAAAGTATGTGGTAGATGAATGAAAAAATAGAAGGAAAATGAAAAGAGTAAAAATAGATACCTAACACTATAGGAGCATTACATTTGTGATTTTTGTAAATGATTAGCTTCTTCTTTGTACATTTCTTTATTATTATTATTATTATGTGTTGGGTTTGGTGGGTTATACTCGGTACACACCGGTGGCTGTGTACTATGCCGGACCAGAGTCAAGGCATAGCAACCAAAACAAAACTAAAATTAAATGTGTGTGTCAGTGTCTGTATTAAGGAATTTCCTAACAATATGGCATGTATTCAATATAGTGGCCTTCTGTAGTGTGATGTATGTATTTCTACTCAATTGTAATGTTCCCAGGCTTTTGTGTAGTGTGTGTGGTATCACACCTGTACAGGGGAGAACAACAGGTACAATAAGCACCCTATCCATCCTCCACAGATGCCTGATTTCCTGGGCGAGTTCTGTGTACTTGCTAATTTTTTCAGTGCATGTGTTTTGTACATTGTGAGTGTTTGGAATGGCTATGTCTATAATGTATGTGATTTTATTGTGTTTGTCAATGAGTGTGATGTCTGGTCTGTTGTGGTAAATTGTTTTATCTGTGATTATGGCTCTGTTATTATTATTATTATTAAATCGTTTCTGCGATAAAACACATTGGAGTAAATAACTTTGTAATTATTTAACATTCTTTGTACTTTCCTATTTGTTTTTGGCTACATTAAAGCATTTTTTGAAAACATACAGTAAGGTTCCATATTACCACTCGATTTTCTCTAAGCCTACTTTCTGACTTTTTGTACAGAAGCATTCAAAAACCATACTTATAGTTACACTAGCGAAAAATCCAATTAGGAACATCTAGTTTAATAGTTACCAGTACTTTTCGCACAAAAAATGTGGGTGTAGTTATGATACCTTGTTTACAATTCACTATAATGAAAATGGGGTTCCATAATACCACCTTCTCCTCTATATATATATTTAAAAAATATAAAAGAATACTATATATATAAATCTATAGTATTTGAAAACAGAATAAATTGTGTTATTATGAGAAAAATTTATTATAGAAGATATAAGTTTAGTTAATGACATTAGACTCTATTTTTCTCTCTGTCATATAGGCCCTACATACATAAATCAGATAAACTGTATTCTAGTCATCGAAATTTTGAAAAATAATAACTGATGAACTGATAAAGCATACTGTATAACACATACAGGCTTATATATACGTTTCAAAATTGCAACTCTAAAACATCACATTCATGATCCTGCAGTTTGCTGCACATACATATAATTTAATTAATTTTACACACAAGTATAAATACACTCAAGCCAATTAAATCATTTTAATTTATAACAGTAAGAAAATTTATCAAATATTTCCTAAAATAACAATACATTTGCTTATGAGAAACACGAAAATAACATTTCAATAATTATATAATATATAAAATATATTAATGGAGTTTTATAAATCAATTGCTGTCGCGACAATGCGTCGATTCTCATATGAGATGTCACTGTTAAAGAATTGCGACATGATATAAAAAAATGTAATATATGTGTATATAGTTAAAATGGGATAATAGTATATTAAAATTTAAAATAATATATTTGTAAATACACGTTAATTTATCTTCGATAATTCAATCTAAATGTTAAGAATTTGAAATTTTATGACGTAAGTAGATCTATAACTGCTCTATAGAACGTTTAAATGAAGCACAGTGGTCAGGTGGCGCCTGACATGATGAACTTGAAACTGTATAGCAGTTGCTCATTCGATCACCATGCACCGACTGAGTGTCAACGTTTTGCTCTTCTTGCTCTTATCTCGACAGCATCTTGCAACAGAAACCATAGAAAGGTAAAAATTATATAACTAATAATATAATAATATTATAAAAATCATTATTGCATCGCGAATAATTTAAAAAAAAAAAAACATTATAAAACTTTGAAAATATAACCGTTTTATATACAAAAAATATAAATATTATTTTAACATTTTTATATAATAAAATAAGTTTATAAGGCTAATATTTTCAAGAATATTTTTCTTAAATTATCAAACTATAGTTTTAAAAGACGAAATTAATTTACATCTACTTAAACGCATTTTTAAATTTTTTTTTTTAATTCATATGTTAATGAGTGCATATGAATTTGACGTTTTAATATGAGCTATTGAAGTTTCATAACAGGCAATATATGAAGAAAATTGTAATTTATAAGAAATATATTCGAAAAATTACATTCCATTAACTCTGCTCTTATCCGTTAGACAAAGAGCCGATAGTAATAGTGGTACAAGTATCATACCTTTATCTTACATTCAATAAAAGTAACTTTTGCACGCTGAAACTTCAGTATTTAAGAAGACTTTTCTAATAAATAAATTTATATTTAATTAATATTTTTACAGGATTTAATTTTGTAAATATTGCAATATAACTCCTTAACTTTCTACGTAAATATATAAAAAAGGGACGAAATTATCTATGATTATTTGTACATCTCTATATAGTTTATATGAAATTACAGTCTATACAATATAATAAATAAATAAAAAATTAAGCTATATTCATTTATATAAATAAAGAGCTAAAAGTTTGATATATTTTCATATAGGCTATTATTTAATTATAAATTTATTTTATAACTGAAATATCGTCATTAGTAATTACTGTATAGCTATATATATATTAAGTTATAGAATATGAAAATAATATGAAGTGCTTAATTATAATTTAACTTATATTTTATACTTTAAATATAACATTTATTGATCACTAACCTTTTTTAAAATTAAAATTTACGAATAATATATCAACTAATTCTTTTATATGTGTTTTTTCCTTATTCCTGGATAAATCATTCATCACTGGCATCGTGGAGATTAGTCAATCATTGAAAGTTTGACAGAAAACTTACATTATTCGGGTGTGGTGCACGTCACGTGACTTCCGACTCTGTGTTAGAGAAATCGCATTTTTTATCAATAACCTTTATTTTCTAATGTGTAAAACATACTACACATTAAAATGTAATTCTTTAAATTTTATTTTAACCGTAAAAATATTCAATACTGTTTGACATTTATCGGTTATTAATTAATTAAAATTTCGAGTGTGATTGATTTTCACGAAGTTTTGGCTTCAATTCAAAACAAACTCTTTCGAATGATCGATTTTCTAAAACTTTGATAAATTTTCTGACATAAATGTTATAAAATTTCGATTTTCAAATTTAATAATTGTTAAAATAAAAATTTGTAATTCAATCAGCTTACATTACTTGAAATATTTTTTAATTACCGAATTTTTATATCAATAATTGAATATTTTTAAAGCTAAAAAAACAAAAATTATTTCTTTAAATTTATTAATTTAAAATACTTGAATATGAACTGCATTGTTAGTTAAAACGTTATTTAATTAATTTATTATTTGAAATAACAAATTAGCTTTTCTGTCTGTCCATCACGCTCTAAATAATTCAATAAAACTTGCTTAATCGCGATTTTCAGTGAATATTAATCGCATTTATGCATTTAAAGGAATTTAGAATTTATTGTTAAAAAATTCAGAATTTTTTAAAATAAACTGCTATTATTTTAAAATAAAAATGGTGTCCATTTTAAATAAATAGAGCTCAAAAATCGAGGAAATTTATTTAAAATAGTCGAAATGGTAAAATAAATTTAAATATTTTTATTATTAACTTATTTATGCTCGTTTGCTAACAACAAAATTTAATTAAGAAGCGTATGCGTCGTCAGTCAATGTTAATTAATTATTTATTTTTAAATATAGTGGCAATTCTGTCAGTCCATCACGCTCTACGTTTCTATAACTATTAACAGAGAAACAGAATTGAAGTATTATATAAGAAAATTTAGAATTTTTTGTGAAAATTCTAAATTTTTGCTAGTAAAAATTAAGAAAAGTGATATTTGCATTATAAAAGTTTAAAGGAAAATTATAAAACGAGTTAAATTATTTATTAAATTAATTAACACTGTATATTATACGATATCGAATAATAAATTTTATAATAAATAATCGAAGAATAATTGAATATATCAAGAAATGATGGCAATTGTGACCTTAAGCCAGTAATGAGAATGACACTCAATTAGAACAACTTAATTTAATGTGAATGTATTACGCCCAGTTAATTATTCTTCCTTTAACATGCACATACTAATCACAGTTTACAGATTTAAAATAATTAAGAATAGCCGCTATTCGAATAATTTCCTATGTTAGATTGTCGATAATTAGCTTAGTTTGACAGTTTAAAATAAGCTGTCGTTACTCGAGATAGATTTTTGTATGTAACATTTGTAAAATTTCATTTACTGTATTTTCTTAATCTTGCAATCATTTAAAACATTGTTTTCTCGCTTTTATACAAACAGTTAAATTCATATAATTGTTTAACTTACGATTTATCTAAGCTGTAAGGATAATATATTTCATTTTTATGCTAAGTTCGAAATTTGTAATGTGTAAGGATAAGCTGCACCACTTCGGAATAGCACTTTCTGACATTTATTAGAGGATAAAAATTTCCCATTTCTAAGATAAGATCTTTTAGGATAATTATGTTTTGTAGCATTTATTAATGGATATATTAATAAATGCTACAAAATTATATATAAAGCCTTATTCATATGATAAAATTTTTCTTAGGATTTTATAAGACGTTACAATATTTATTTATTAAAGAATTTATTTCTCAATTGCAATATGTCAAGTAGGTCACTATCTACCTATTGGGAAACAAAAATTTAAGCAAATACTTACGATTTTTCGAAGAAGAAACTTGGGGTGCGCCTTATTGAAAATTTTTTTCGCATCATATTTGGCATTATTAATAGATTTGATATTGTTTAGCATAACGTTATTTTTATGTCTTCCTATAAAAGTATTGTAAACGAAGGCTTGAAAAAACGTCGTACGAAACAATATCAACGCTTGAAAGTGGAATAATTTCAAAAAATATGAATATTTAATTAAAACACGTGTTTATACTTGTTTGCATGTTAAACATTAGAAGGTAGGTCTTATGTACTGTACGTGCATATTTTTCTGTAAATGCTATGATGTTGAAATTGCAATTTAAACACAATTTGGGTCCAAGTAATTCAAATTAATGTATTTTGATCAAACATATTTTATATGCATTTTTAGAAACGCGTATAAAATATGCATTTAAGACTTACTGTAGATTTGACCATTTTCGAGATAAATAAGTTCTTTATAACTTATTTGAATGATTGCAAGTGTTATATATATACTAGCAAATAAGCCCGGCGTTGCTCGGGCAAAAAGTAATGACAGCTAAGGTTAAGGTTATTTACATTATAGCCAATCATACCCGTTTTCACAGAATGCAAGAATTAGTCCCCTTGTTTCTAGACTAATTACAGAACTTTTAGATGGGTCAAAAAATATGTTCGATTTCCCGCAAAAACGCAAAAAACGCATCTGCGCCTTTTAATCTTGCACGCCGGTTTCTCTTAACACTTCCATTGTTAACACTTTCCCCGCTGGGGGAATCACGAAAAATCCCTTCTTAGTGTACGCACCCTATTAAAACGCAATCAAAATCGCAAAAATCCGCATCTAAAATAGTACAATAGAAGCCGAGTTCTTCAAGGTAAGCCTTAATCCTGTCTCTCTCCCCCACGGGGGGAATATTGAAAAATTCCTTCTTAGTGTGCGTTCTGGTGACGTACCCTAACTGTGTACCAAATTTCAACTTTCAACTTCTAACCGTTTGGGCTCTACGCTTATTATTATTACTAACCCATCTCGATTATATATATAGATGTTAGGCTCAAAGACCGAAATCGCTCATTGTGTCTGTACAACGCGTTGTGGTCGTTTTTTTTCGCTCAATGAGCGATTTCGGTGTTTGAGCCTAACATATACAGGGTGTATCAGAATGACGTTTTAAAAATTTGGGGGATTGTAGAAGTTGAAATTTTGAACGTTTTGATATATATATATTTTTTCAAATGATCTATTTGTGCAATAAATCCTTTATGCACATACATATACAGTTCACGTCAGAAATTACGTATGAGAGCGCAAAATTCAAATGTTTTAAATTTGAACCGTTTAACACCGCATTCAAATTAGGCTAAGATTTTGTGTTAACACGCATTATTGCGTGTTAAAGAAAAACCATTCATGCATCTCTATCATAGCGTTCACATGATGATGTATGCTGACGACAAGGGGCATTAGCTGAGCGTTACATGTATTAACACTCAGATCAAACCGTTGAGATTTTCGTAAGCCGTCAAAAGCAGTTTACCAGTCGCTCTTGATTTTTATGTTTTTTATAGGTAACGAAATTCACCAAATATTGAACTATAAGTACTCATTAGATGTAACCAATCTTTTCTCTTATGTTGTACTAATATTGCAACAGTCGCAATCAAAATCTCATTCTCTTCATTAGGTTCTGTTGAATGTAATATCCATTTCCTGAAACAAACAGCTTACCATAAAAGAAAAATACATTTAACTATGCACCCAAGAATGGCACATGGAATCTGATAACAAATATACTAATGTAACGCATCAATGTGAGCAGTGTTTTCAAATCTGCTCACACTTGTATTAACAAAAACACTGCTCACGCTTTTGTATTAACACGTGCTATGGTACGTGTTAATATAAAAGTGTATTCTAAATTTGGCATAATTCTCATTCTTTTAGTTTCCAAACGATCGTGTCTGGCGTTGCCTGAAAGTCTCTCATTTTCTTAAAATTATTAAAATACAGTCGACCCTCTATAACGCGGTAGATACGTTCCACTTTACAAGAATTTCGCGTTGTAGGAATCCTTAAATACATGAGCCAATCACAGCCCGGCACGTGTGCAGTTTACGGACTACGGCTCTTTGAAAGGTTTTCTTCCATAAAATTAATCGATTCTAGACTAATTTGACTCAACATTTCCAAAACACGTATAATTTTTTGGGAATAATCCGTATAAACTATGCTATAAACAAAAAATTGTAGTATTACTTACCGAGTGTGCACCGTTCGACGACGCCATTGCTTAAGCTTGTTTTCGTCGCGGAGTAGCGCACCAAACAGCGGGCGCGTTTTCTGTTAAGTTATTTTTTTGCGAAAAATTCGTTGAACTTTGGAGACATCATTAATAGAAATAATTTTTATGACCGTTGAATAAGAAATGTTTTTTCACAAGAAATGTATAAAATTACAGTACTGTGTTAGACTTACAGTACCTAATTTAGGCCTGTATACTGTACAGACGATAGTAAACTCAACTTACTCGCCTAAACTCTCCGTAGCGTGTAAGTAGTTCGGCTGCTTGTCCACTATTGGTCGAGATTCGACCAATCCTACACGAGTCGGCGATGACGTTTTACCGCATTTTACGAGTCTCTTTTAGCGTCTTTATACGAATACGGTCGCAATTTTTTCGCCGCGATATATGAATCTGCATTATGTGAAGGGGATCTACTGTACTCTGAATCAATTGGATTAAAGTTATTTATTACTCGTAATTTAATATTTTTAAATTTAAATCTTTCAAAAAAAAAATTGTGTAAATAGAGAGGTTGCGGCCGACGTTTTCATCGGGAAAACGTGTACGTCAGACGTTCAGCGCCGCATTCCTGTAAGCCTAGAAGTTTAACAATGGAGTTTGGAACGTCGAGCATGATTCCACTGACGTTCCAAACGCCATTGTCAAACTTCTAGGCTTACAGGAATGCGGCGCTGAACGTCTGACGTAGACGTTTTCCCGATAAAAACGTCGGCCGCAACCTCGCTATTTAAAACGGATGAAAAAATTATTTATTGTAACATATGCCACAAATCGCTTACTGTTAAAAAACGGTTCATACGTCTTAGCATTTTGAAATGACACTTATATCAATGCAACATGAAGTATCAAAACAATTCAAATTGAGCATTTGATCACAGCTAAGTTCTAGTTACCTGAAACTAAGTTCTATTTCATATCAGTTGAAAACGAAACATTACTCCGATACTAAATCTATACTTAGTAAATAATAAGAGCGTTTACTCGTTTCTCATCATTTGTACAGAGCTATAAACAAAACTATACTTGCTACCTTAGATCAGTGTCATAACTACATGACAAAGAAAAATAGGTTAACCCAGTCATCCTCAAAAATCTTGCAAGAAATAAATTGTATGTATAGAAATAAATCCTGATAATTATAAAATCCAAGTTTTGCTTTATACAGATAAACATGGGAATCATCCAGCCTCAATAGAATTTGATATTCGAGATATATTTATTTTCTCTTAAAAAAAGAATCAAAGTAGGGATATGTCTTTTATTTGGGTTAATATATTTTGCTTAGAGTCTATAATTCATTTATAGAATAGACACTGCCAATTATACTCAAATATATTTGGGTATATTTGGCAATTTCTACTCTCTAAGTAGATTATGGTTCGCCAGTTGGAAAATATGAAACAAACAAACTGTAATTCATTTTTTTATGACTAATTGATTGCTTTTGTTAAAGAACATAATGAAATTAATTGTAAAATTGGCGATTTATAATTCGTATTTTAGGAAAACTTCATTTTATTTTGGTTTCGTAATCTTTTGTGTATTAAACGAGTGTTGTTTGTAACCTTGAAACTTTCCACTTAAATACTAATTAACTGTATACATTTATTGTCTTCGGTATTGCTTAACGAATTTAATTAAACTAAAATAATGTCTCTTAGAGCAAAAGTATCTAATTACACATATTCAATTTGGTTTTTCTATTCATTTTTTTTCCTTTTTGCTTTCATTTTCAATGTGTAAAACCGATCTTTTAAAGGGAGGAAAAAGTAAGTGAAAAATGTTTTTACTGGAAAAATGTCTACTGGAAAAAAATTGTTAAAAACAAATTAATTTGAATTTTGAAATTCTATTCTTGTTTCTATGCTATGATCTTAATTATTTAATGTTAATTTTATTGATTATTTCTATAAATAACACACTTTACGATTGGTTATAACTTTTTATTAAATCTTGAAAAGTGGTTAAAATTGTCACATAATTTATGAATTCACAGCTGTTATGTGCTATTTCTTTTACACGAAATGCCACCATTTAACTCGCTTGCTTTACTACCTAGTGTCAAATATTAATGTTCCAAAAAATAAAAAAATAAAAAATAAAAAATGGATGAAAGGGGCGGTAAATAAAACATACTGAAAAGTATTTGTATAATCAATTACGTTTGAATATAACTAATAAGTAATACTTGGAAATTTCAACAAACAGCACTTTCACGTATACAATTTCTAACAGTAACTTGCTCATTTTGGCGCCGGTCTTTTAGCATTTGCCAGAACTATCCTATAGCCAGTCCTCCCCTAGTTAGAATTGTCACATAATATAATGATTGATCATGATATTAATAATATAGCATTTCTTTACGCCAGCTACATTAATTGGTAATTGACAACTTTTAATTTAAATGCTCGTGTTATTTCTAACCAATGGCTTGAAATTATTTCATTAAATCAATTGATCATTATATCACTAATATTAAAATAAACATTAGATTAACTTATCATTTTGTTGGAAATGATAATATTCAATTAGCTTAGCAATTGGTTAGTTTATTACTTCATTAATCCAGCCTCCAAGAGCACAGTTTACGGTGGCCACGTGAATATGATAAATAGATATCGATTCTAAAGGGACAATGATTTGCCTATTACGTGTTTATTGCCACTGACGTTTGTGACAAAAGGAATTCTAAGAGGCTTCAAACTTTTACACTTTTGCAGTCGTATTTCACAGAATGTGTGTATGCGTTTATTCATAATTCGTCTTTAAACAGCAAGAGTCACTAGTCATATTTCACAGAATCTGTGCACGTGTAACTTTGGCAAGTCACATATCACAGTCATCATCTCACTTTCTGTGAAGTGACAAGTAGATGCGTGCACCTACGATCACAGGATCCCGGTCATGTGATATTCACACTCGGACTGCATGATACTTCGTCCAGGGTGGTCTCCGGATTGTTAAGAAATGAGAATATCGATTATAAACTCATTTCAAATATTTTTATATTATCACAAATTAAAAACAGCAAATTAACATTTTTTGATATGTACTTTTTAACTTATATTTTTCGTATATTTTACTTGTGGTGTACCACAGTTCTGGAAGTACCTAGGCGTGCCTTGTGTGAGAATTTCATTAGTTTAAAGCAGTGCAGAGCATTGCTTTAAACCAATGAAATTCTTATGCATCTCACCCAACCCAATTCCATTTTCACCACATCACTTTTCATTTTATCTTTAAAATATCTTAATTAGCCAAAATTGTAATGTATTACTTATAATTGGTCAATAAATATTTATAAAACTAAATCATCAATACGATTAGTTAATAGTTTTACTTTTTAACTATATATTAAAAATTTATATATAATATAATATAATATAACATATTATATAACATAAATACTGTACGTTTTATATATAAATAATATATAGTATATATTTTATCTAGTAGTAAATAAATTGTATGAAATAAGTTATATATATTTTTTAATTTATAAAAAATATATAACTTATTTTATACAATGTTTACTTTCTAACTCAAAAATAAAATAATTGTTTGCCAGGGAACCTTTATCAAAAGAAAGAAACGAAGCTAATAAAATTCGAGAAGAGTGGTTTCAAATTATACAAAAACCAAGGTTAAAGTATAATGTTTATTAAATGCGGCTAAATGGATAAATTGAGTCAACAAATAATAAAGATAGGATTACTTTGTGGAAGTAATCCTTTCTTCAAAGGAAAGAATTGAATAAAGAATCTTTGATGGCTGCAGCAGGAAAGTAAACATCTAACACGATTATCTTCGCTCTAAAAAGCTTTATAAATTATGTAATTTACTCAATCTTTAAAATCCAATGTTTTTCTTCTATATAAAGATATTTTTTAATATTTATTTATTCAAACACTCTTTTTAGTGCTTTATTATCAAATGATTTATTAATATTGGATGATTTGTTGAGAGATTATGATAGAAGAATCACTCCAAATCATAAGCAGAGTAAGTTGTTTTGATTCTTTATAATAATAATAATGTTTTAATATTTTTATTTAAAAATTTTTGTTTATTATTGACACACGATAATGTTTAATTAGAATTGGCACGTGACTTTTTTTTATTGTAAATAGTGTAATTTAACTCGTCTAGTGATTGGTCGGTATTGACACATGATAGAGAATGATTGAAATTGACACGTGACATTGATTGGTCAGAGCTGATATGTATTATTTTCCTTATTGAAAATAACATTATTTAACTCGTTCAGGGATTGACCGGAATTGACAAAGTGATAGTAATTGGTGAGAACCTTGTCATTTTATTGGAAGTAACACAGTTCAACTCGTTTTATGATTAGTCAGCGAACGATCGAAACTAACACATGCCATTTTCTGTATTGGAAATAACATGATTCAAGTCACTTAATGATTAGTTGAAATTGACACGTGATAGCAAAGGGTTGGCTGAATATATGACAGTGCTTAATCGAGATTAATACGTCACGTTTTCTTTATTGGAAACAGACTTAACAGGCTTTATAATTGGTCAAAAAAGAAACGTGATAAAGCGATAATAAAAATATTTTGTTCTTCAAATTTAAATAAAAAAGAAAAAAAAATTATTAATAAATTCATAAATTCATTCTGTAGGCCTATTAAAGAAGATACTATTTATTGATTTTGTAAAACTTATATGTTTAAAATAGGATATTAATTCTTTCATTAATCGCCACTTCATAAATTTATTTCATGTTCATAAATTTATTACATGAAGTTTGAAAATACTGAAAAATAATAAATATAATTTTTAAATTCTTGTATTAAATGTATTATTTGCATATTTTAAAGATTTTATAATATTTAAATTTTCTTTTAAATCTATATTGACTTTAAATAAGATGAATTGATTCTAATCACTTACATTATAGATTTTTATCAATATTTAAAAATTTTTAGTATTTGAATTATATAATGCTTATTAATTATAAGCCAGATTAAATTATACTGTATTTTTTACATTTGTAAAAAAGTTTAATAGCGTTTCTTCTAACATTGTTTAAATTATGCATATGTAAACGCAAACAAACAATAAATACACACACACACACAATTAAATATATTAAAAAAATTAATTTATAAAATTTATAAATTATTTTAAGATTTTTTTCTTCTTCTTCTTTCCCTTAGCATAGCTTTAAATTTAATAAATTTGAGAGGAAATAATTTATAATTTCTATTTTACTTTACCTTTTCAAACATACAGTATGTAAAAATTTGTTTAACATTTTGTCGTTTTTGGCTTTAAAAACTATTTTAAATGACTAATTATAAATCATAATTTTAAAAGACTTTTCTTTAACTAAAGAAATGTTTTTTAAATTGTTTAAATTAGCCATCAATTTGAAAATTTATAGAAAGTTTTTAAGATATATTTTTAATAAATTTACACTAAAAGTAACTAAAATATAAAGCATAAAAATCAATTTCTCGACTAAAAATATCAGATATTAATCAAGAAATAAGAGAACGTTATTTATTAACTTTTAATATCTGCTATATTTAATTAGTAGATTATATTATAATTCAAATAGCGATATTTAATCCTTTATATGCAAAACAATAGCTTTACTCGCCTATTGATTTTCTGTATCAACATCTAATGGATGCTTTTCTAAAATTATAATTTACATCTATATTAAAATCACAGTTTACAGTTTATAAAAAAAAAGAAAGAAAGAAAAGAAATTAGCATTGTGTAGTGGAAAAATGACACTCTTTATTAACTGTTCTGACATCTCAAACAGGAAAACAAGTGCATTTAAAAATTAATTCCTCGTTGAAGTAAATATAAAAGTTTATTTTTTTTTCAAATTTTGAGTTGTAAAATGTTTAAAACGAATTTCAAAAACTACATTATCTGGCTTTTTAGAACGACTCGTTAATGTATTCTAGTCCTATATTAAAGCTGTAGAATGACATTTTATTGCGGTTGAATGTGTTCGTTTGATACAACTACAAAATCCGATTAACGTTAAGCCTGTCAGAAACATAAATTCAATTTATCTTTTCGTCAATTCTCTATTTTCTTTTTTTGTTCTTTATTCTTGTTTTAATGTAATTTCGATCGTTTCTGTAACACAAACCTAAATTCTTTCTTTTACTTTAATTGAAACTTTCTAAAATTAATTTATTGCTTTTCATGTTTGGAAATATTCCAAATAATAAAATTAATATTTATTATACGAAATTAATAATTTAAATGCTTCCCCCCTCCTAATAGCATTACCGACAGTTGTTAAATGCGAATTATATTTAAGAAGTTTTGGAGCTGTGAATCCGGCAACAATGGTAAGAAAGTTAATTAAATATATATACATATATATTAGATAATTAAACGCGCACACGTATAATTATCATAAGTTTAAACTGTATTTATTTATTTATTAAGTAAGGATCCTGAATTATACAATTGATAAATTATTAAATAAATATTCCCTATAATTAATTGAGCTGCAATTTGAAAAAATTGTAGACTCATAAATTTCCACTGTCATCCGCCCGTCTATCTGTCTATCTGTTTTTCCTTAATCTTGAGAATGGAGTTAGTTAGATAGATGAATGCCGATACCATACATAGAAAGCTTAGAAGCAGGATTAACTATATATAAACTTCCAGTTTGCACCGAAAGTTATGTTATTTTAATTCAAAAATTTTCTCCTGAAAGGAGTTAGACAGATGATCGGCATGACTCTGTTGTTAAAGGAAAAGTATGATGTACAGTACAGTACAGGGTCAAGCCACTACTAATTTGAGGTGAAGAGCATATATTTTAAATTAAATTAATTAAAAATATGATTAAAAATTGCAAACCGGCATTATGACGATGTCACAATAAATAATTGTTCGTTAAGGTTAAGTTTTAATTTAAATAATAATAATAATAATATATAAAATAAAATTCTTCGTTATCAGTTGTGTGATATTTAAAATATAACACTTAATTAATTAATTTTAAACGTAAAGAGAAAGAGGGAGAAATGATAAATGATTGATATCCATTATAAAGAAACTTGCAACGTTCGATCAAATCTGGCTGAATACTTTTCTCTATAACTAATTAGCCATTATTAATCGTGATGGACAATAGCTGACTTTGTCTTCCATCAGCTACACCATTGCTATCAAAGATTTAATGAATGTGCATGCTGTGAATGGCTATGCAATTTGCTAACCCGATATTCCTGCACTTGACTATTGATATGTTCCAATGTTGTAATCTCCTAGAGGCAATTTTATAAATTAATAGAATTCCAAGTCTTTGTTCGTTAGCTTTCTAACCATTCCTGAGTAATTATGAGACATTTGGATTTATAAATGACTTAATAAGAAGAATATAATTATGATATTTGTTAAAAGAGTAAAGCTGCTTTAGACAAATGAGATGTTATCATTTTTAATAAGAATTTTTACTTTTATATCCGAAATATTTCGTTAGAATATTTCAATTTTATGAATTTTATATAATGACTTGGTATATAATTAATTTTATTAAAACATTTCATACATTATTTTAATAATTTAATATATTCAATGCATGTTTATGAATTAAATCTTTNTCAGTGCATTATCGATGTAATCTGAATATAAATTATTTATAAATATGTATGTCAAGTTATATTTTTATTATGACGCAAAATATATTTAAGAGTTTATGACCACTGTGCTGGGTGAGACGTTGTTGAAACAAAAAAAGTTATGCATTCCATCACGTACATAAACAGTGTCGTAATTCGCCAAGTGCAAATCAGCAAATTCGTAAATTTTTGTTTATTTTGAACAATCCGGATAATCGAAAATCCGGATAATGGAAATCCGGATAATGGAGGTTCTACTGTAATTTAAATCTGATATACGAGTGTATATCGGTATTTTTCTACCATTTATGATTGAGATTGAATGTAAACGACGAGAGTGCAGTACTGATCTTTAAGGGTCACAGGTATATATAAATTAATTGTTTTATACTATTTATTTACCATACATTAAAATGTAGATAGGATAACGGTCTTCTTTCTAAAGTTGATTAGAATCAAGCATGGCAATCTTGGTAATCTCAGACACAGCTTTACAGTGTCCAGAACTGCCTCAGTTCATTTAAGGGTATATTTAGGGTATATGTTAGGGTATATTTATTCATTTTTTCTCATAATAGTCTATAATTTTAGATTTCCATGGTCAGAATTTGATCATTGATTATGTATACCTAAAATTATAGTGTTTTAATATTTGAAGTTATGGGCGTCACTAGGGTGAGACGAGAATGGGCACCAGCCAATTCCTAAATAATTCATTCGAACCCATTCATCCACTATAAAATAATTCCTGTGCGTTACATACAACATAAAAAAATCTACTGAAGAGTTTTGGATTGCAAAAATTTAGCAAAACCATTAATGCGTAATCGAAACAAAGATATTGATGCTGAAAATCTGTGTAAAAGCAATATCCAAAGACTTCTAAGGTCTGTGCCTATATCAGCAGTAAGTTACTTCTCTTCATACTACAACAAACATTTCTGAATAATGTGCCTAATGTTTCCGCTGTTATACGGATCCTTCTCACACTTCCAATATCAGTAGCAAATGGTGAGCCTAGTTTCTCAAGCTTAAACTTATAAAAACTTACATATGAATTTCGCACTACAGTGTTGGAAAAAAAATTAGTTTAGGCTACTTGGTAATTACTGTATGTACAGTACGTACATCGGAATTTTGATGTGCTTGAAACTGAAACTTTACGTTATGAGACGTTTTGACAGTGTTTTTAGCTTGTTTCTCTGTCTGACTGTAAACAAAATATGGTAAATAATGAGTTGGTTACGCCAAGTAACCTTAAATAATATATAGGCTATACTTTAAATGCTGTGTTGTCAATAGAAGAGCCCTTTAATTCAAAATGATTTGTGTTCTAAAATATTTTCTTTGTATTTGCAAAAGATAATAAAATATTCATTATTACTTATTGAAATTTAAAACAAGTAAAACGGAAAAACCGTATTTGGGACAAGACTATGTCTCGGAGACTCACTACTAAGCGATGTATTTTCGATGAAATTAACCTATCCAATTTCGAAATTTCTCTCCGTTGCGTGTCGGCCCGGGTTCAATTTTTGTCGATGCGTAACGAAAATTTCCCGTTTTTGAAAAAAAAAATCTTGGCTATTGTATCATCCGAAATTATTTATTTTTTATTTTGCACAAACAATATACAGTTTAATCCGATTATAACGTCATCGGATGTAACGACAACTCTAATATAACGTCAAATTTTTATCGGTCCCACGATTTTACTATACTAGATAATGTTAAAAAACCTACTTGTAACGACATAAAACCCTGTTTTAATGCATTATTTGAGGCACTCCCAAATTTACAAAATTAGATTACAAATTTTATTTAACAAAGAAAATACTACGTGTTCAGTCCTAGGGTCAGAGTTCACTTCCTAGAACGACTGTGGGTGGTACTCTCACCACCTGACTTCGGTTTGCCTGTTTGTAGAGAGAGTCTTCATTTTGTATTTTATTTTGACTCGGTTCTCGATCCCCCGAGTACCTACAAGTCTGGTTTTTTTGATGCGCGCATGATTTGGGCACCTAATACTCTGTGCCAAATTGCAATTCCTGACATGTACTCCTTCATACCTCTAAGCTGGTAACACAGCAGGCAGTACGATTTTATAAACAAGACATAGTCTTGTCAATAAGTTTAGATGTTTTGTACTTTTTATTTGTTCTACAAAACACTGTTCATAAAATCGAAATTGATTATTTTTGGGGGATTAAGAAGCTCGCTTTGCCTAGGAAACAAAATACTCTGCCGCTGGACATACTTGTAAATATAGTAAATTTCATGTAGAATTTGTTTATTTTACTTTTACTTCGTATTGTCATTAAAAATTACTAATCTCTAGAAATTGCATGTAACATATAATTACTAGAGATTACATGGTATAATAATGTAACTTGTAATTATAAAATTTAGTGTTATAATTACATGTTCCATTGCTCTTTTTGCTTATAAGATTCATTCTTAGGAAGAATTGTTATTCATATTTACATTAAATACGCTATTGAATAAATATAAGACTAAATCATTTAAAATATTGTGTATATAATCTATTGGGTAAATAATTTTAATAAACGAATAATTTTTTTTTGTAATTTTTTATTTGTAGATGTTCGGATGTTTTCCAATTTCGATTACAATCATAAAAGTTTTAAACATAACTCTCCCAAAATTAATATTACAGGATTATGAAGTTGATTTATACCTTAGACAACGTTGGACGGACAGGAGAATGCAAAGCACTAATTTCAGTCGTCCACTCGATTTAAATGATCCCAACTTGATCCAAAGAGTATGGAGACCCGATGTATACTTTCCAAATGCTAAACATGGTGATTTTCAATATGTGACTGTGCCAAACGTTCTCGTTCGCATTTATCCTACTGGCGATATTCTTTACGTTTTGAGGTAAATTATCAATTAAATTAAATTAATTTTAAATAAAATGTTAATGTTTAATTTCTTAATAGATTAAAACTAACGTTCTCCTGCATGATGGATATGGGAAAATATCCTTTAGATTCTCAAGTTTGCACTATAGAACTTGCTTCATGTAAGTATCTATTTTAATTAAATTTAAATTGTGAAATAATAGTAAAAATTATAAAAATTGATTAAACTACTTATAAAAAATTATCAATATTATCTAAGGTTATCAAAAAATGTTGAAACGTTAAAGTAGTATACGGTAGCAACCATTAAACAGAATGAATATTGTTACATTTTCGTACATGATTAATATTTCACTGTGAATTGGCGACAAGAGATTTTTCTCTACTCAAATTAAAACCGGAAAAAAATAATGTATGATCGTTCTTTTATGTTTTTGTTAATTAATTTCCATTGTCTCTTCCTACTTTCGTCTTGGCTGTATACTTTCATTTAAAATAAAAGGAAATCTAATTCTTAATTTCAGTAATTTAATTATCTTGAGACAATAGTCTTGTAATTGATATGTTAATTTAAGTCACTCTGGAGGGTGGTGTATTCTACAAGAATTGTTTAAAGTATCATAGCTAGATACTTTATATTGAATATATTGTAACACAGAAGAATAAACCTCGTAATTAATAAAACTTTAAACGTGGATATTTAAATATTGATTATATAGGGGAGACCGGGGCAACTTCGTCATGCGGGGCAAGTTTGTCAAGCGCTTTTTTTTAAAAACAAATTAAAAGGAGACTTTGGTTATAGGTTAGGCAGTTGAGTTTTATTGGTGGCTTGTTGAGTGTAGTGTTTTTATTGTTCTCCAACAAGCGTAGTTGAATTATCAAGCAAATTTTCATTTTCGTTCAATTCCATATAATATTTTTTTTCCATTTATATTGAATTGGCAGGTTTTGTTATAATTCCATGATAACGAAAGTTACTTTTCCTGTTAGAAGGATGTAACTTCAACTTATTCACGTGGCCAGATCGTGGCTTGGCATTCTGTTCTCAGGGTTGTACTTAATGTTTCGAAATCATGACTAGCGGGGTAAGATCGGCAACATAAAGCCACATTAGAAGCAAAGGATAAAAATCAAACAGATGATAAATGAAAACATGTTTGCATTTGTTATTCATGTATATATGTCTTTGAACTTGCATTTCGTTGTAATAATATTAAATGGGTGTTGGATTTGTATTTCTTTGTTTTAATAGTGAATTCCAACTTATACATTGTTAATAACATAATTTTATATACGTGCCTATCTTGCCCCATTACTGTTGCCCCTATACCAGGGGCAACTTTAATAAAAATAATTAAAATAATTACAACTTTACAAAAAGAGAGAAGTTGCCGATCTTGCCCCTATACCCGGGGCAACTTCGTCAATTTCTCTCTTCTTGTAAAGTTGTAATTATTTTAATTATTTTTATTTCCAAACTGATTTTAACCAGTTCTATAGTAAGGTAACATTCCAATAGACAATATGCAAAGCTTTTTTTTCAGTTTACAGCAGTATTTATTACACAAAATTTAAGTAAAGCTTAACATGCCGATCTTGCCCCGGTCTCCCCTAATAATAAAGAACAATTTAAAGTTTGGAACAAAATTCAAATTTTGCGTCAATTATATAACATGTTTAATGATTCTTTTAAAGAAACTGTTAAAAATAAATCTTTGCATTACTTATAGTTTGTTTTATACCTATTAATTATTTATTGAAAAACTAGAATAAGTACAAAAAAATATGAAATTAATTCTAGAATATTTTGATGCTATTTTACTTAATTTTTATCATGCAAATGATTATTTGAAGTTGAATATCATCAGCTATTTCTCCCAATATTTATCCTGATTGAATGAATCTTCATAAAAATTAGCGACGTTTGATATATTACATTTATGCAGAGAACCGCCTATTGATAAACGTTTTTATTCGATTTTATCGCCGATGTAATATTTTAAAATTTAAATAAGTTAATATTAATAAATAAGACCTGCTATTTTATAGAATTTTAAATTTTATTATTTACAATATTTAAATATTTTATGCTCTGAAAGAAGAAATAATTTTATATTATTATTATAATAAATAATATTTTAAGTAATCTTGTTTATTTTATTTTTTTTATTTCTGTGGTTAATTAAAAAATAAATCATTATTAAGAACTGTGATGCTATATAATAATTTAACTTTATTAAAATAAATACCAATAAAGAAACAGAATAATTTGCATCAAGATATTGTCTCTCATTTCTTACCCATAAACTTACTGATCCATATTTTTAGTTAGTATTAAGAATAATTTCTAATAATTTCATGTAAATTTAACATTTTTTAATTATTTAAATAATTGTGTCTTATAAACAATCTTGACTTTATTTGTCACATTTTTATCTGCATCTTTTAGTTTCAAGAACAGTGAAAGAAGTTGAATTACAATGGTTGAGCGACAATGCCGTATCTATGTACGATGGATTGAAAATGGCACAATTTGAACTGAAGAGTATCAAACTTTCACGATGCAAAGAATCTTTTCACATAGGTTCATATATAATTTGTAATAAATTGAAAAAAAAAAACAAGAAAATCATTTTACATATTAAAATTTTGATGAATTATTATTCTTTTTTAGGAGAATATAGTTGTCTTCGTGCAGAACTGAATTTGAAACGGTCCGTTGGCTATCACGTAGTTCAAAGCTACCTTCCTTCAATTTTAATCGTTTTTATTTCGTGGGTATCATTTTGGTTAGATGTCGACGCTATCCCAGCTCGAATTACACTCGGAGTTACAACACTTCTGACTATATCTTCGGAGAGCACTGATCAACAAGCCAATCTAGCTCCTGTTTCCTATGTAAAGGCGCTTGACATATGGATGGGAATGTGCACTACTTTCGTCTTTGCTGCTCTTTTGGAATTCACATTTGTTAGTTATTTGGCACGAAAAAAACAATGGAAACACATATACGAGCGACAGATCAAAATTACTGAATCATTATTATCGGAGGTAAAATAGAAATCCTTTCTTTAAATTACAAATACTGCTAAAACTAAAATATAACTAATATAGGTCTATTTATATTGCATGCTATAAAATATAAAACTAAAAGAGAATGTATACATTTTTATATAATTTATAAAATATTCGATATATCCGATTATTATTATATTATTATTATTATTATTACATTAGGCCTATATATAAATCAGATCCGGATTCGTTATTGATAAACTATTTAAACAGTAAAAAGCAGGCTCGTGTTTAGGATTTTTAAAAAATGGTTAATAAATGTAGTACTGTAGTTTATTAATTTTTACAGTATGGATATATAGAGTAACACAATACAAAAGACTAAGAAGAAATTGAACGGATACAAATAAATATTATATACAAAATACAGTACTAATATTTTAATTTTTCCCAAATAAAAATGCAACCTCAAAGCTTCCCGTGTGCATGGTCTTGATAGAAAGTTCAGTATATTTAGAAATTCGCAATCAGATTAACGTTGTTATCTTCATTTTTTATTCGTTAATATTTTTTCCCTGCAGGGTTATTCACGAATATCATTTATCACGGGAATAAAAAACTGCGACATTTATGAACAATATTCGAACTCGATTCATTTTATAGAAACACTAGAAACACTACACTGTATGCTTTCAAATTGCTACTCGTTTCTACTTATAAATAATTGCAATATACCAATAATATTTGAGATATTATATTTTCATAAATCGACTTATTAAAAAATTATATTTTCAAATTAAGAATATTTAGAAATAAAAATTAAAACATTATATATAGGCTTAATTAAAAAATAAGCATTAGCAATGAATATATTTTTCATATTTAGAACATAGAGAAGTCTAAATGGCCATAGAATATACTTTATATATCTGGTGTAGTTGATAACTTCGTTACTTGAATATATCAATAATATACCTGTAAAAAAGTAGGTAATTCAAACTTTGTAGAATTGTTTGTTATTTAATATAGTAGTACTTCTTTTGGGAAATAGTAATATGAATACCTGGAAATATTCCAGAAATAGTAGTCAGAATAATTTAGAAAATTTTTTTGGATTTGAATGTCAAAACTAAATATGGTTAAAAATTTTGACAGAAGATAAAGAAAATAATTTATTTTTACTTAATTTTTATTCATTCAATAAGAATATTGGCAGTTGAACTTTTTCAATATCATTTTAAATTCTTTTTTTAAATCGTTGTTAAAGAAATACACATCACATATATAATCTGAAATTATCTTATGAAACTATTATAACTTTCATTACCATACCTTATTTAACAATAAAATATAGTAGTTTTCTATTATAGACAGACTTATTTCTATTTAACCCACAGTATTGGCTTCAGACTTTTTGGGGGGATTTTGGGATATTTTCTTATAAAAGATTTGTTTGGGGCTCATGTTGATGGGGGCCTCGGGAAATTGCCCTTTTTGCCTATAGGATAACGCGCCACTATCTTAACCATTGATTTCATTCATTTTTAACTATTTTTACTTCTGCATAAAAGTAAAATAAATTTTATTTTTAATTTTTATTAATGAACTATTTAATATTTTAAATTCTAATGCTATTCATTTCGAAAGCTGTCTTTTCATTTATATGTATGATAAATTTTAACAGATTTTTAATACAATAATATATTTTATTTTGCATAAATATACAAGTATAATTTTTGTATTATTAATTTATTTATATTTTTATAGAATTCTAACTGCAACAACTGCGAAAATTCGAACGAACCAATTAAACCGATGAGCAAGAAAATATTTCTTACAACAAGAACAATTGCAAAACGGATCGATAAAACAAGCAGAGTTGCTTTTCCTGTGTGCTTTTTATTTTTTAATGTCTTTTATTGGCCTTATTACTTAACATAATCATTGCTTTCAAAGAAAAAAATATATATACAGTATATAACATAATAACATAATACAATATGTATTTAGTTATAAGTTAGTTTGTTAATTTAATGTTATAATATGATTGAACGTAAATAAAATCTAATAAAACAGAAAAAATTCGTTACAGTCTTTAGTATTAACAACTTTTGATACAAAATGCAAAAATTTTAAGTTGAATTAGTAGAGGAGAAGGTGGTATTATGGAACCCCAATTATATTTTAGTGAATTGTAAACAAGGTATCGTAACTACACCCACATTTTTTGTGCGAAAAGTACTGGTAACTAGTAAACTAAATGTTCCTAATTGGATTTTTCGCTAGTGTAATTATAAGTATGGTTTTTGAAGGCTTTTGTACAAAAAGTCCGAAAGTAGGCTTAGAGAAAATCGGGTGGTAATATGGAACCTTACTGTATATTTTCAAAAAAATGCTTTAATGTAGCCAAAAACAAATAGGAAAGGACAAAAAATGTTAAATAATTACAAAATTATTTACTCCAATGTATTTTATCGCAAAAATGCTTTTATAATAGAAAAATATGACCTCCATCAACAATATATATTCCAGCAGCTCTTTTTCGATATTTTCAGACTTTCTACCTAGTGTCTTTTTCCCAAATTGCTCCGGACGAATGTCTGATTGCAAAGAGAGAGTTCGGAGGAGTTGAGTTCCATATTACTGTAAAAGCACCAAAGGGGTCCGTATTTCACGCATCGCCATCTCGAATTAACTTATGTCTGTCGAGACCAAAATTTAAAAAACGTGAACATCACACAGATTAATATGTACCCCTAAGTCTCTGGAACGGAATACATGCACCAGTGAACCTACAACTACACGATTTATATTTTAAAAATAATTAAATTCACTTAGCATTCAAAACTTGCGAATTTTGAAAAAAACAAATTTGCTGATTAAATACGGACAACCGTTTAACTGAAGTAAAACGGGTTTTCCCCTTGCTATGGATGTCTGCCTAGTTCAGTTCAGCCACATTCCGCTACAGTTCGCCTTTATTATCAGTTCGAAATGGGGTGGTTCCATAATACCCGCAGTGTTCCATAATACCACCTTTTCCTCTATATTTTATTTGTTGTCTTCGAATGTAAAAGTACAGGCCTATAGTGTAGACTTTTTCGTAAATATTCTACGCTAAAATACGGTAATAAAAAAATCTTAAAACAAGTAATTTTGTTGAATTATGATAAAAACCTATATTTAAAATACATGTGTATAAGTTTAAGGGGGATCGAGTTTTGTTGGACGTCCGAAGAGGGGAGGAGGTTACAGAAACTTGGACAAACCGGGACAAAAAGTAGGAGAAAGTAAAGGGAAAGTAAAAATTTCAAGAAAAATGCGGACGTCATTTATCGTCAGTCCCTAACAGAAAACTAAAGAATTTGCAGATGATTTGTTTTGCCCATATTCTACAAAACTGTACCACGGATGGACGATGCTTTGTGAGTCCGCATACCATATAGTAGTCATTCTTGTCTACAAAAAGTTAAGGCGTACCGAATATTTAGACTTTGGGTAAAGATATTTAAATAAATGAAACGAATATGCTTTAAATACAGTAAATATAAAGACGCTTATTGAAAAAAAACAATAATCGCATGATAAACAAGATTATGGATAAATAAAGGTAATAATCAGAGATCTTATGATTCATTACATACCAACGTTCCAATTCTTCGGGCACGTGTGCCATAAGTTCGCCACCCTAGTATACACGATTCTATAATTTACGGTAAAACATCTAAAAAATTCAAAATATTCTCACGAAGATTGCATCCTAGTATTAATACGTCGATAAAGCGCAATCACAGTTAATAATCGCGAGTGAATGTCTCCGAAACGATAGCTTTGCTAGCGAGATATTCAGGATGGCAAGCGTGTGTCACGGACACATCTGAACATCGATGTTTGGCTGGGTATATTCGGCGCTTTCTCCTGAGGTGACTGCGCTAAACACCAAACATCTCGCTAGCAAATGCCCCAAAAATCTCGCTTCCGTTACTCTCCAGTTGGGTGGCATTTAATCCCTCGCTGCAACGCAATGACAGTAAATAATCGCGAGCGAATGTCTCCGAAACGATAGCTTTGCTAGCGAGATATTCAGGATGGCAAGCGTGTGTCACGGACACATCTGAACATCGATGTTTGGCTGGGTATATTCGGCGCTTTCTCCTGAGGTGACTGCGCTAAACACCAAACATCTCGCTAGCAAATGCCCCAAAAATCTCGCTTCCGTTACTCTCCAGTTGGGTGGCATTTAATCCCTCGCTGCAACGCAATGACAGTAAATAATCGCGAGCGAATGTCTCCGAAACGATAGCTTTGCTAGCGAGATATTCAGGATGGCAAGCGTGTGTCACGGACACATCTGAACATCGATGTTTGGCTGGGTATATTCGGCGCTTTCTCCTGAGGTGACTGCGCTAAACACCAAACATCTCGCTAGCAAATGCCCCAAAAATCTCGCTTCCGTTACTCTCCAGTTGGGTGGCATTTAATCCCTCGCTGCAACGCAATGACAGTAAATAATCGCGAGCGAATGTCTCCGAAACGATAGCTTTGCTAGCGAGATATTCAGGATGGCAAGCGTGTGTCACGGACACATCTGAACATCGATGTTTGGCTGGGTATATTCGGCGCTTTCTCCTGAGGTGACTGCGCTAAACACCAAACATCTCGCTAGCAAATGCACCGAAATCTCGCTTTCGTTACTCTCCAGTTGGGTGACATTTAATACCTCGCTGCAACGCAATGACAGTAAATAATCGCGAGCGAATGTCTCCGAAACGATAGCTTTGCTAGCGAGATATTCAGGATGGCAAGCGTGTGTCACGGACACATCTGAACATTGATGTTTGGCTGGGTATATTCGGCGCTTTCTCCTGAGGTGACTGCGCTAAACACCAAACATCTCGCTAGCAAATGCACCGAAATCTCACCTGGATTAATTTTCGACTTGTGAATCGAATGTCATCAACAATGCAACACTAACAATTGAATTCAACAATATTATTCATTGTTGCGTTTCATTAAATTAAAAAAAAAATAAAAGTTTATATAACTCTTTATATTTGGATTAAAAATTATTTTTAATATTATTTTTAGAACATATTAATATGTAATGAATTTATATTTTAAGTTTATTGAATCAAATGAATGACCCCATTAACCTTGTTAGTAAGATGACATTTGTAATGCATTTAATTTTAATATAAATATTGGATTTAGAAAATTTAGTAATCTTACATTTTAAATACATTTGATGATCTTGGAAGATAATAGTAAATCGAAGATAATCACCACTCGTAAAGTTTGACCGTTCGCGGATCAGAATTTGTTGGACGGTCTAACGTTCAAGCGGATTTGGAGGCAACTACCGCTCCCGGGGATCCGGGAGCGGTAGTTGCCTCCAAATCCGGATTGAATCCTGACGGGTCGACGCCTACAAGAATTTATCTGGAAACTATCTGTTTGCATGTGTTAACTCTTGTCTCTCACCGTGTTATGGTGTTATTCACTTCCATTGTCTGACCGAAATGACGATGGACATTTGATACAGAAGGTCATCTTAACGAACAATTATTTGTGCCATTAATGGAGACTAAGAGGATTTCATCATGCTCTTAATGAATGGTTTGGCTGGGTGATGAGGGACGGGGTCTGATGCAGTTTTCTTCACATTATTTGTGGCTGTTAAATTTTCAAAATCGGTCATATTTCGTGATGTATGCTCTCACCTCTCGTACTTTTGCAATTCAATGATCGATGTTCAAAACAATATTTCCATGGTATTCAGCAGGATACATAAATCATAAGGCTCTGTAGAGGCAAGCCGTTAAGTAATCGAACGAACCAACGATCGGCTTAACAAAGCCAACGTTCTATATCGGAATTTGAACACGGAATTTGACTATATTCGAATTCACATTTTATTAAAAATACTAAAAATATACGCATCATCCGAACAAAATATGAGTGTCGTCGTCATTCGCTATTTTTTCCCGACTTCGTATCAAATTTTATCAAGTTCCGTCCATTCGTTCCTGAAATATCAATATTTCTCGTTTCGTTTAAAAATTCTTCTTTCACCTATGGCCAGAAAAGTTGTTTCGTGAAATGTCGCTTGAGGTGCGCTGGTCGTTATGTGCGTCATTTTAATTCTAACTTTTTTGACAAAATTTAAATTTTTAAATAACGGAATATTGGGATTATTTAAATTATATAGTCCGTATAAATATAACGCTCGAACACTGGATTAGAGGTGAAAGAAACCAGTTCCGCTTCTGAAACATTTTTTTACTCCTTCTTCCTTGTGCGCACTAAGAGGGCCTCTTTTAGCAAGCCCATTATGGGTTCAGCCAGGTGGTGAGGGGTTCAGCCAGGTGACGAGCCCGACGTATCCGGACCAACCGCGAGAAATTCCTGGGGATTTTTCGACCTGTCCGGATTCGATTCTGGGTCTCCAGAGCGGTAGGCTGCCACCTTGACTGCTCGGCCATCAGACCCCGCTTCTGGAACTGATTCGAGTGCAAAACTATTTCGACGGAACGGTTTCTCGGAACTGCTTAGTCTGTTGGAGTAGGCGGTTACACGGAATTATCTTCCGTCAGAATTGCTGTTGGACTCGAAGATTTCTCTTCGGTTATATATATATATATATATATACTAGCTGCAAGGACCCGCTTCGCTGAGTTTTTATTTGTATGTAATATAGTTTTTTTTATATATATAAAAGACTGTTTTTCTAAGTAATCTAGAATCTAGCTGCAAGGACCCGCTTCGATGAGCAAAAAGTAACGATAGTGAAGATTAAGATAATTACATTATAACTAATCTTACCCGTTTTCACAGAATGCAAGAATTAGGTCCCCCGTTTCCAGACTAATTAGAGAATTTTTACGTTTAGTCAAACGAACTATTTTCAACGTTTCTGGAACGTTTACAATCGTTCTATAATCGAACCAATATTCGAATTTTATGTTCGAATTTAATTCGAACAAATTCGAACAAAACATTCGAAATAGAAAGCCACTTTCAACCACTTTCAGCTTCATATCTCCCGCACCCTTATAGCTATCGAGTCGCAACCACCCCTATGCACGAATGGAGACTTGGGGCTACTACCACATACAAACACCATTCACGTGCGATGTGTAGTTTTTGCGGAAAAGTGAAATATAGGGACATACACGTCCATTTATATATATATATATAGTACTCCAGAAAATAATAATAATAATATAAAAATAATACTCCATAAAAATAACACTTAGCAATCTTCATCAAATTTTTCTTGCCTATTCTCTGAGGGAAATATAGAACACCGTTAAACTTAAATCAGGGGAGGGGCGGGTTGTCAAAGTTTAACGGTATTCTATACTGTATTTTCTTCGGAGTCCCTAAGAATAAGTGTAAAAAGTTTAGTACAGATCGCGTAAAAGGCTTTGGAGTTTATAAGGAGATGGACAACCTGATTTCATCCTACTCATTATCTTTTAAGCCGTTTACCTGATCTATACCAAACTTTTTATACTTATTTCCTGGGACTCGGGAGAAAAAATATAGACTTCCGTGAAATCTGAACGCCCCAATCGCTTTCCGATTTGACCTCCTTGACACTTAGTGACAACCATAATAACGGTAGGCTAAAATAACCAAACTTGTGATGCAGTTTTCCTTTTTAACGATTATCCTTCTTACTTTTTGCTCGGGCAATGCTAAGCATATCTGCTAATTTACTAATAAAAACAAATAATTAAGAACTCTAATAAAATAAATTTTATAAAGTATCATTATAAATTTAAAATATTCAAAATTAATTTCATTATTTCTTAAAATTCGTAGAACATTGTCAATTAGTTTTAGGCTCAAATCCAGATAGAGTTCACTGTTCAGTTAAAAGCTGTATTCATATGTTGGTAGTTCCGGAACCGGAATTGTTTCTAGTTGTTTCGATTCCGATCGAAATTATCCACCACTGAAGGTTTTAAAAAACACTGTCACATTAGCTCGAACTAAAATTTGTGTATGGCGTCATCTGTTATTAGATTTTATTTAAAATTATCAGTTATGAAAAAAACAAAAGACTTGACTTTGAGGGTAGATTTGAGTTTTTAAATATTTAAATGCCAAAAACGAGTAAAATTTTCATTAAGTCTGACTCCACTCGAGATATGGTACATGAACCCTTTATCTTTCGACCCTCTTGATCTTTAACCATCAGAACATAATAGCATTAACAGCATAAATACTCCATATATAAAAATAATTCTTCCAAGTTTCAAAATTTTTGGTTCATCTAGCCCTGAGATATAATGTAAAATAGACGTCGACATAAACACACAAAAAATTTTGTAAGGATTGTTATATACACTATATATTTGGGCTCCTGGAGTATCAAAACACCGAGAAATGCAAAACAGCAGAGAGAGGATCAAAATTTGACCGACCACCATACTTTAACTTTGTTAAATTCTATAACAGTAGGGGAAATAAACTATCTCCAATATTCCAAAAGATAAAAGTTGAACGAATCTCTGTAAAACCGACTCGTTTAACGAGTGACGTCTCGCATAACGAGTGACGAGGAGAAGGGAAGTCCCGAATTGTGTGCAAGCTACATCAGTCTGTGTTTAGCACTCGTTCCGCTAGCATTTTAGTGCCGCTTGTGATCACACATTTTTCCAAACTTGTGTTCACATATTACATATAAAAATCAACAACCATAGCCCGTTATATAATAAACACGCCAAACGATATACCAAATTCTTAGGCTATGTAAAGGCTATAATTAAATATTAGAAATTACTGTATTTCGACTTTTTTTACTGCAAATCGAATTCGCATTTCAGGTTGGTTCATTTCGAGCTAGAAGAAAGTATAGAGATGATTCCCCTTCCTTAACAATGTATATTGTACACTTTTCTTTGAATAAACGTTATACATAAAATATTGTGAGTATTTTTTTCGGCATGGAACGTATTATCGTATTTTAATTTATATGGGAAAAATTGTTTCGTTTAACGAGTGTTTCGCATTACGAGTAAGATTCTGGATCGAATTACGCCATTAAGCGGGTTCTACTGTAAGTGTAAATCCATTTTGTATAATACATGATGTAATTGTTTTTCCCCCTCTACATTTATAATTTTTATTATGTGTTTTATACTTTGTTAATATTTTATTGGGGTGTTTTTATTCTTGTTATCATATCAGGGGATGGAATCCCCTGATATGATAACAAGAATAAAACACGTTTCCGTTTCCAACCGACGTTTCCAAATGTAGGTAAATAAATAAATAAATTACTAAAGTTTAGATAATTGCTTCTTTATAACGGAAAAAGTAAGCGTTCATTCAAAAGACACAGTAAAATGCATGAAAAGTCTGTGAATCGCCAACTGCAATCCGTAAAACAACAAAAGAAAAAAAAGGCGATTCGCCCGAATAGGATAACCTTGGACGTATCGAATTGTCACGAATTTTCCCGATATTCTAGAGATTGCCTCATACTTCTATATACAGACTACAATGTTTCCATTCCGACTTTTTCCAGTGAATCTAAATACAAATAGCGTCTGTTTCTCCCAAAATTACCGTGTATTGTATCTCATGTATTTTCGAAAACTCACGAATAGAAAGCAACTGAAGTACACAAAATCGCAATTGCAGCATCCAACTTTAGCGCATTCAGTCACGTCTAACAGCTTCCCGATTTCGTTTCGACACTGTTGCTGATATTGTTTACTTACCTCGAAAATCATGACGCTGAATTCACAGATCGTGATTAGAGAGCGAACTGCTTTATGCTTTATTCTTCCGAATCTCCTTTATATTGTTCTATTCACCCGAACATTTTATTGTGAATTGAATGTTCTAGTTATTAAAGTGACATTATTGCCTGTCAGTCCTTCGTAAAACGATCACTTCTATCCAGTGCATATTCTAACGTGCAATTGGACACAAGATATGTAGTGTGAATTTTGAATTGTGCAATGGGAATCTCATATTTGTGCAGTAATTAATTGTCCGATTCCGGATTTTATAAGTATTTCTTTCTTGTGGTTTTATTAAAGTGTAAATTTGTAACTTTTAGGAACACTTCGTTGAGATTTCGCCAATTTTAATAAAATAATACTTCACTTACTCTCGACAAATTAAAATTATTTTTAACATTTAATTAAAAGAAGACAATTATATCATGTAGGTTGTATTTAATAGTTTTATGCCACTTTTTAACACCAGGGTGAGCAATTGTTCATTATGGCGGCTTCCATGAATCAGGATGTGTTGTATGCTTTCTACTGATAAATATATATTTTCATTTGAGTTAATTAAGTTTGTGTGAAAATAAACTTATATAAGTAATTAATATTAGATGTTTTACTGAATTAAAGTTAAGAAGTATAATCGTCGAGTTATAGTTTTTACAGCCCGTAAAAAGAAATTACGAAATATTTTAACATGCGAACTAAAATATTAATTTTATTAAGAACGTTGACTATCCGAAACAGGATTGCTAGGTTACTGACGAACAATTTTCTTCATTATCATAATTATTCCAGTTTATTATCAGGAAGACGACAAATCAAACAGTTTTTACCTCTTGCCATACCCAAACCTTCATTTTTCAATTCAGAAACCACAGAGGAAGAATGTTCAGAAGATAAGTATGAATATGATTTCGAAGTACCACTCGAGGAAATACATAGAACGTTGTTATATGAAAATTGTCATGATAAAGTGATACTTGATATTTATGGTTCAAAGTCAATTGAAGTAAGTAGTAGTAATTTTTATTATTTTTTTAAATAATTGAAATATCTTATATAAATGAGTATACTTTTTCAGTAAAATTTCTCATTTGATACGAAAACACGAGTAAAATTACAGTTCTGAATGATAACACTATGGGGACCTTAATAGAGCTGAAGACCATAGACTATACCTGTATGAATAAACATAATAGTCAAAGGAACCATATCTCTACATGCAACCCTTTGCAAGATGTTTGCCTCCAAATGTGGAACCCCCATGATAGCAGTTCTGGTTGCCATTTGATTGTGGATGTCATGTTTGCATGTGGCACTATAGGTGCCATGACAGTGACCAGTGCCTATAAAATAAATAGTACAGTGGTACCTCAGGATACGAAATTAATCCGTTCCGAAACTGAGATCGTATCATGAAAATGTCGTAAGGTGAATCAACTTTTCCCATACGATTACATGTTAAACCAAATAATTCGTTCCAACGCGAAAAACATACTCAAATTAAAGCCAAGTAATACATTAAAAAAAATAACTGTAGTAAGGAAAACAAATGAAAAATGCGAATTAATGTAACGTCGTATGGTGAGTTTTTGTTCGTATCGTGGAGCAAAAATATGTTCGAATTTCATGTCGTATCCTGAAAATTTCGTATGCTGGGGCGTTCGTATCCTGAGGTACCACTGTAAATGCATTAACTTCTAAAGCAACCAAAGCCGAATTAACAGGCTAGAAGCGGCTATAATAATAATAATAATTTAAAATAATTTGGTATTAGAGTTAGGTGTTAGGTCCATCTCATGCTAAATTTAATAATTAAAATTTTTAATTAAATAATTTAAATAAATTTAGAACTAACTGGAAGAAAAAAATAGCCTGTTAATTCGGCTTTGGTTGCTTTAATGTTTATCAGGTTAGCATTAACTTTTACTGATCAAAAGCATTTTTTACCTTGAACCAGTACAGTAGTCTTGCACTGAGATGTGTAAGGTAGCCGACCTGGTGGAGATAGGGGACTTGAAACTCACTTCACGGCACCTGTGTAAGGTTGCCATCTCCTAAGTGGGATCTATTAATCCCGCGTCAGGATGAACCTAAGGGAATGTTGTATGTGGGCTGTGTTGGAGGAGGCAAATGATGACAAGTGTTTTACACAAGAAAGCCGTTTATTTGTTAACATTTATGCTTACATCGACAATCGACAGTCCTTCACTAGGTTCTTCTTGTTGAAGAGGCGGAGAGGTGAGAACTTTGGCGTCTGTCTGGCCCAGGGGCGGACGAGATGAGGTCACTGAGCAAGGTGGACAATTGGAAGGAGGAAGTGGAGGAGTCCAAAGTTCTTGGCAACGACACACCACAATATAAGTCATGACCTTTCGTGGAATACGGAGGAGCGCCCTGTCCGACCTTGAATTTCGGATTTTTATAGTTTTTTCTCCCACTATTTGGACTTTTGATTGGCCCTTCATTTCCTTCCTCGCTTCCCAATTGGTCTCTCTTTTGTTTTGGGGAAAACCGAGATCGACTCGGGTCATGGGAAAGGTCCGATTCCAGGTGTCTGCTCGACACCTTTCTGTCGATTGTTCTTGGGGATTGTTGACAAAATTGCAAGACTTGTGCTCATAATTTAGCTCCATTACTTGCAATTTCTGTCATCTGGATACTTGAACGATCATATGCAATGATTTATCTCTCTTAAATCTTTCCGTCTTTTCCAAAATTGTTTCCCTAGATTGATTGTTTATGAGCTTTAGGGTCAAAGTTCTACCTGTTTATGATCACTTGTGTCTGACTTATAACTTTTCATTTTGACATTGACAGTTCGTTTAACACATGTTGGAGTCATCCGGGACTCGTTGTTTACATTTTGTGCCGTGTTGTTTAAATTAAGGGATTTTCCTCTTCCTCTCATATTTAATCTATTGTTATTATTTAAACATAAGAATACCGCAATTTACATGATTTTGGACCTCGGTTGGGTCCTCACATATGTAAAATAAGTTCTGAGATGTGACAATAAACATCTCAGTGCATAGGTGGGGCCAGCTCACGCCCCCAAAACTACTGTATTTTGACGAGTATAAGTCTCACTTTTTTTTACTACTATTTGGGGCTCAAAATCATTGTGCGTCTTATACTTGGCAGGTAACCATTTTTACAGTGAAAGTATTTACAGTAGTGGTCCACTCGAGGGACCAACCTGTGCAGTGGTCCGTTAAGCAGATGGTCCTTCAACCAATTGGCTAGAGTACCTAGATTATCTAAGTAGCGACACACGAGTCATCGCCGCCATGTTCTGTCGACTGTCATCACATGACCTCTGAGTTTACATTAAGAAATTATGATTATTTCAGTTTAATAAAGCATTTTATTCATTTTTTTATTCAAGAATATGATGGATGGATGAATCGATACCTTTATTAAACTGAAATAATTCATGATGAATGGAACAAGTGGTTGATGACTGTTGCAAATAAAAGTTTAACACCAACAAGGAGCCAGCATTGTACAAGTGTGCGATTGGGTGCTGCGTGCTTGGGAAGGTATTAAAACGGAGATCATTATTAAGTCATTCAAGAAAACCAGAATATCTAATGCTCTGGGTGGTACAGAAGATGAGGCAATCTATGAAGATTCTGATGATGATGATTCAGTCAATACTTTGTGAATTCAAGAAAAAAGGGATGATGAATCAGTCATTAATGACATCATAGATATGTTTCCTAATGGATATAATATACCAGTAGATAGCAGTGATTCAGTTGAAGAATTTCTTGGCCACTATGATTAATAAAATACGTCTTTGGCCAACAATCCCATTAAAAAAGTTTTTCTAAATTTTTTGTCTCAAAATAGGGGTGCGTCTTATACTTGACAGCGACTTATACTTGTCAAAATACAGTACATAACATCAATTATGATGTTATGTAGTTTTGGTGTGGGGAGGCCACTTAACATCACTTGTGTGGGTTATTTGAAGCTTGCATAGTCGTATGGGCTAGACAGAAACAAGGAAATGCTAATCTTGTCAGGAGAAACATATAGTCTTACATTGAAAGTTATAGCTTAATAGCAGCATGAAACACATTGCTGAAATATATTCAAGTAAGGTATGAATGGTCAAACACCGTGTCAGCAAAACATTGCTCAAATAGATGAATGATGTAATAATTGGGCTTTTCTTTATTCTTTATTGACAAATGTCATTAGAATGTCTTACCACCATGCCAGATTGTCTGTTAAATGTGTTAGTCTTAAAAGCGTAGGCTGTGACTTCTGATTGCACTGTGGAAGTAAGTTGATTTTGCATGGTTATATCTCATGAAAGGTCACATGTAGACCATTGGTTCCTTTGACTTTTTGTTCCTATGGGTATGGTCTACAGCTCTGTTAAGGTCCCAACTGTGTCATTCAGGGCTTCTGTTGTGCCAAATTACCAGGACTGGATTTGTGTATAAGCTAAATAAGCTGTAGCTTATGTAAACTTCCATTATGAATATACTCTATAGCTTAGCCTCACATTTTTACATGTATCATTATTTGGTGGAGGAGAAAGGCCTGTTATATGTTATAGCTTAGGGCAGGGGGTCACCAAATTGTTTTCACAACAGGCCAGATAACTTAGAGAACAACAAGCGCAGGTCGTATAACCATTTTGTTCAAACTGAATACATAATACAGTAAAGCGTTGTTTATCCGAATCAATTGGGGACTGGGGTTGTTCAGATAACTGATTATGTACAAAAAAATATATTAACCTATTCCATGATGAAATTTTTCTCTGTTGCGTGTCACTTTGCGTTGAATTTTCGTCAATGTTAAGCCTAACGTAAATTTTTATAATAATAATCGTGGCTATTGTATTGTTAAAAATTATTTCTTTATTTTGTACAAACAAAATAAATATATTGAAAAATATAAAAACAAAAAAAAATTATACTTTAGAAGTTAATCTAGTATCAAAAACATTCAATTCAGCACGACACACAGTCCTCAGAAAAACACTACACAAAAGTGCCAGTGCTGCCAGCTAAAACACACACACAGCAACAAAAAATATATTAGAGTAGCCTAAGACAGCCAAAGGTTGCAGTGCCACAGCATAGTGGAAATTTAAATTTCCTGTCTGGAACGCTTTTGGTTGACTGGCTTTTGATTAAATGACACTCTACTGTAAATAAAAGACAACCAGCATATTTATTTACCTATACACAAACATTATAGATGCAGCAAGCTTGCAATCGCTTTTCTTAGAAACTTCATTGCAGGTAGTTATACAAAAAGTGCTCTGATATCCAAAGTCATAGAATTTTTTATTTCACTGATTTATCTAAAAATTATATTACTGTCAGGTGTAAAAATTAGATTGGACTAATTTTGGCATTTTTACTTACACTTATTTTAATTTTTTTACATAGTAAGTTTATCTGCAATCTACGATGATTCCATATAAATAATTAAATTTTAGCACATTTGTGGCACAGTGCAGCAACGGGCCGAATGAACTGACCTCACGGGCCTTAGTTTGATGACCCCTGGCTTAGGGCTATAAGTCTAAGTTCAGCCTTGATATTACATAAATTTTCATAACATTTAAAAGATTGTTCAAAAAAAAAAAAAAAAAAACAAAAATTTTTCTTAATTGCTTAACACAAAATTGATAACTAAGAGCTAGATTTGTAGTTTCTCCTTAACTCTTTAAGCTCAAAATATTTTTTATGTATCTGGAAACTAAATTGTTTTTACCCCTCAGGCTACAAAGAGAACTTGAATAACAAAACCAATCAAACAATTTATCTATTAACTAATTTCATTTTGAATGGATAAGGCCAATTTTGGCCAATTTCAAGTTTAAAATTTGGATCAAATTAAGGTTAAAAAAAAATTTATTTTATTTATATTCGAATATTCTTAGCCTGATGATGGCCAACAGATTTGGCTGAAAACATTTGCTTTTTCATTGAATTTTCTCAGCAAATTAGGGTGTTGTGTTTTTTTTATTTGCATACTGCTGAGTGAGTGTACCTCAATTTCAAATTAAGGTTGTCTAATAATGCATACCTTATATGAATCTTTAAAAATACAAATAAAATATGCATTGATGATGGTTACTGCATATTTTGCTGATGTGAGTGTTTTCACTTATTTAGATAAGTGCTTTATAAACTTTATAAGCACAAAAAATAAATAAATATATACTATATATTTTGTGTTTATAAAGTTTATAAAGCTATGAATGCTTTAAAGTTTATAAAGCACTTATCTAAATAAGTGAAAATACTCACATCTGCAAAATAAAAAAATACTATGTATTATATATACTGTATGTGTCTGTGTCTGTCTGTCTGTCCTTCATGCATTACCACACCGTTTATCCGATTGCCATGAAACTTTGGGAAGTTGTTTAATATACTCCTGCGAAGGTTTCTGGCATCGTACATTTATCCTACGATAGATGGCGCACGTGTATATGAGCATTTTACTGTGTGTTCGATCGATTTCAAATTGTGAAGACCATTTTCTCCCCTCCAAAAAATATCTCTATACAGTATATGCTTTTGTTATTTACGATATTTGTAATAATTTTTGTTTATCAACTTTTTTTTGCTAATTATGTATTCGCTCGAACTTTGTTAAAACCTTAACTTATCCCGAACAACAACCGAAGTTGTAGAAATAAATTCGCCTATTTTATCGATCTAGGGATCCCCCTTTTCCAAATTTTAATATCAACTCAAAATAATTTTAAAAGACAAATTACAATAAAACGGTTTATTACCCAACTATCAGAAATTTCACAACATGCCAAGGAAGAGAGGAAGGAGCAATTAAATAATCAAAATTATGAAGGATTAAAAAATATATATAAAAATGGGGAATATCGCACTTCTAACAATCTCTGCGAGT
>NW_019386021.1:13568-18814 GCF_000671375.1 Centruroides sculpturatus | reverse complement strand
AATTTACTGCTAGTCAAAGATGAATTTGAGTTAAAACTAATTTTAACTAGACAAAACCCGTTTCCTTTAGTTAAAACTAGAATTTACTGCTAGTCAAAGATGAATTTGAGTTAAAACTAATTTTAACTAGACAAAACCCGTTTCAAGAAAGACATCCAGTATAAACTAGTTTCAACTTGTTAAAACGCCTTCTAACTAAAAACGGATTTTGACTGCAACATATATATATATAAAGCATATCAATATATTATATATATAAATGGACGTGTTTGTGCCTATACAGTGATGTATAGGCACAAACACGCTCTGCAGCCAAAACTACACATCGCACATGAATGGTGTTTGTGCGTGGTAGTAGCCCCAAGTCTCCCATCGTGCACTATGGTGGTTGCGTCTCGATAGCTATAAGGGTGTGAGAGATATGGGTTTGAAAGTGGTTGACTTCGAAAATGTGTGATGAGAATGTTCCAGTTTTTTCTAGAAAGTTCTAGAACCTAGGGGTGAAATTTGGTACACAGTTAGGGTACGTCATGAAAACACACACTAAGAAGGGATTTTTTGAAATTCCCCCCCACAGGGGAGAGGGAGAGCATTAAGGCTTAACCTGACGAACAGCTTCTACTGTACTATTTTAGATGCAATTTTTTTGTTTTTAATTATGTTTAGTCTTCATTGAGTACTTGGATAATTTGGTTTAAATACAGCTATGGATAACTTTATTTAAACAATCCAAGTTATAATTTTGTGTTCTGATTTTATTCCACTACCATATACGGCACCATTACTCATTATTTATATGTTTTGGGGAGTTCATGTTATTACAGCATGTTTCTTTAAAAATATTTATTTATTCACTTTTATTGGTTTGTTCTATATTCCAACCACGTGCATTACGTAATTTGAAAAGTTTGTTAAAAGCTGTCAACTTGAAAATGAAGGTATTCGATTTCGTCTGAAGATGAGGGTTGTAAACTGTTGAAAGTACTTGCGAGTATATCTGAAATTTAACAAATCGCTGTCAATAACGTCGCAACACGAAGTGTCCTATATTTAACAAAATATTTTAATGTCAAAATTATCATCAAAAATTTTTTTTAAAAGATAAGAACTGAAAACATGATTTAAACATGACCCTGGCTTAGGGCTATAAGTCTAAGTTCAGCCTTGATATTACATAAATTTTCATAACATTTAAAAGATTGTTCAAAAAAAAAAAAAAAAAACAAAAATTTTTCTTAATTGCTTAACACAAAATTGATAACTAAGAGCTAGATTTGTAGTTTCTCCTTAACTCTTTAAGCTCAAAATATTTTTTATGTATCTGGAAACTAAATTGTTTTTACCCCTCAGGCTACAAAGAGAACTTGAATAACAAAACCAATCAAACAATTTATCTATTAACTAATTTCATTTTGAATGGATAAGGCCAATTTTGGCCAATTTCAAGTTTAAAATTTGGATCAAATTAAGGTTAAAAAAAAATTTATTTTATTTATATTCGAATATTCTTAGCCTGATGATGGCCAACAGATTTGGCTGAAAACATTTGCTTTTTCATTGAATTTTCTCAGCAAATTAGGGTGTTGTGTTTTTTTTATTTGCATACTGCTGAGTGAGTGTACCTCAATTTCAAATTAAGGTTGTCTAATAATGCATACCTTATATGAATCTTTAAAAATACAAATAAAATATGCATTGATGATGGTTACTGCATATTTTGCTGATGTGAGTGTTTTCACTTATTTAGATAAGTGCTTTATAAACTTTATAAGCACAAAAAATAAATAAATATATACTATATATTTTGTGTTTATACATCAACTATGATGTTATGTAGTTTTGGTGTGGGGAGGCCACTTAACATCACTTGTGTGGGTTATTTGAAGCTTGCATAGTCGTATGGGCTAGANAAATAAAAAAAACTAAATTATCCAAAATACATCTGATTTTCCTCAGGCTCATTTTATTCTAAGTTTAGATATATTTAACTTTTTTATATATTAGAAATCAAAGATGATCATTGATTTTCAATATACAGCTCTCCCTTGATAGTCTGACGTTTTTTAATTTGATATGCTCAGTAATCCGACTCCCCACCCATCCCCGTTATGTGTCTGCTTGCACAAAAGCATGTTGCGACATGAATCTCCCCATCCAATTCTTACACGATGACACACATTTCATGTGTTTTCTGTGAGCAGTTCTGTTCGAACAGTTGGAGTAAGGAATATTGTAAGCTACTGTTAGCAAAACAATGCAAAATATGTAATTATTTCGGTAATCTGGACACTTTTGGTAATCCACCACCCCTTTGGTCCCATACCTGTCGGACTATTAAGGGAGAGCTGTATCATAAAAATTTAGGAAGTGTAACCTACTCCAAAAAGTTAAGCCTGTTTAATTAAATGTAGTTTTATCAGAGATTATTCAAATTCATTGAAATAAATAATCTAAAATTAAATCAATTCATTTTATAGATAGATCTATAACACACAGTTAAAGATTTTTTGTTAATTTATCCAGATCATACTGTATAAATTTATGCTATAAGAAATATCAGTTTTTGTAGCTCAAATCATTCAAAACAGTTACTCTTACTACATTTCCCCCCCCTCTCTTTTATCATGTTTTATCTTTAGGTTATTTTTTTAAATAAACTAAATTCATATGACAATAAATGACAATTATATCAGTAACAGATTCTTGCAATTGTCAAACTTTTAATAACTTATTTTCTCTAGATTATGTTTTGTAAAAATTGGCTTTTGATGAATATATGTCTATCTTCAAATAATATTTTTTAGCAATTTTATCTCAAATTTTAATAAGTTTCTTTTCACATCAATTGTGTGATCTGTTGACTGAAAAACAAATCCTGATTTTAGGATGTTAAAGTATGAAAAAATGGGCATTTTAGAATAAAGAGAATGTGATAACTTGGTTTGATTTTTCTATCATTGATAGTTTGGGTATTTAGTTGACATTGTGTAGACAATATTGAGATTTTAGAAGAGTTTCACAAATATGAAAATGTCATAAAATAAAAATAGAATGTGCATATGATAGGTATATGATTATTAATATAATACACTAAAATATGCTAGTGCTTTCAGGATCTCTCTCATCCTCAGGCTACACTTTTATATATATTTGTCTGAAGATGACGGTTGTAAACTGTTGAATGTGCATATATTCAGTGCAAGCATTCAGTGCAAGCAGACACATAACGGGGATGGGTGGGGAGTCGGATTACTGAGCATATCATATTAAAAAACGTCAGACTATCAAGGGAGAGCTGTATATTGAAAATCAATGATCATCTTTGATTTCTAATATATAAAAGTGTAGCCTGAGGATGAGACCAGTACTGTATTTCTTAACCTTTTTAGTGATTGACATCCTCTTGAATCTCAAAATGTGGTCTTGCACCCCCTTAGAAATTGTATTCTAATTTTTTTTTTTGGTCATGAAATTACATTTATTGCAATACAATTTATCTATTGATAAATACATACATAAACATAAAAACAATATCTCAGTCTTTAATGCTAGGTTCTTGTTGCTTGTTCATAATAATATATTTGAAGTAGGTTTAAAGTGTTTGTGTAAGTCATTATTTCCATTTAAGAAATTTCTGCTTTTGTTTTTATATGAAGAAATGATTAAAATTCCATTTCACACAGGTCAACAGTGGCAAATTGCAGAAACAATTAGCTTAGTATGGGCAAATATATGCATATTAAACTATTCCAGGCAAATGTATGCATATTAAACTATCATCATCTAGCACTAGTAAACAAAAAGGAGGAGTGAATAGGTTAAATTTGTGACAAAATATCTAAATTTTTCTTTATGTATGGTCAGCTTTATATGGCTTTTTCCAGAATAATAAATTCTAATTTGTTAATTTTTGATGAAAAAAAATAATTAAAAATCTTTGTATTAAAAATTGTTTTTACAATATTTGTTTTTTTATTTGACTCTGATGTTTTGCAAATTTCTCTTACAGTAGAAACCCTCTAATCCGTCACCTTTGGGACTGGGGGTATGGTCGGAACGCAAAAAAGGTCGGATTATCAGAAAAAAGTAAAATAAACAATTTTCCCCTTTGTCCAGTCTTTTTAGCACTGATAATTTTTTATTTAATGAAAGAGTAACGTGTTTACGTTTCACTCCTGACATGTTGAAAACACACACAAAACTGTACATGTACACACAATGTAAAACATATATTGTAACGAACACAGAAAAACACCACGAATGGTGAGTCATCGACGAGTCGGGACAAGTTTCTCGACTTCGACCACGGTCGGATTAACTGGAGTGATGGACTAGCTGAGGGCGGACTAGAGAGGTTCTACTGTAATTTGAAAAATAAATTTTAAAAATTTCTGATAGTTATTTATTTTACAGCAGTATGCAAATGTTAGTCTATTAAAAATAAGCATATTTTACACTAATTATGATTTAAATGTACTAGTTTATAGTAATATATTTTTATAATACAGTGGACCTCCAAATAACAGAATGCTTGTGTTATATTATTTTCATGCAACATCATTTCTTTGTTTTTATGTAATATTAAAAATTCATATAACATAATTAGGGATTGCAATCCAGCAGTGTTTTTAATCCAGCTGGATTTTTGCTGGACCAACATCAATCCAGCGCGGATCCAGCGCAGATGTATTTTTGGTGCAATAAAGTGTTATCTATCTATCTATTTAGCATTTTATGGTTTTTTTTAAAGAAATAAAACATTTTTTTAAATACTTAAAAACCTTTTATTGTTTAGACTGTTCACTTTAAATCAGTAAAACATTTTACACATTTAGGTAGTAAACTTAACTTTGGTTCGGTTTAACACTTGAGATAGAGATAATTAACTATAAATGTTTAGTTAAATTATAATTATAATGTAATAAGTTAAATAATAGCAAAAGTAATTCTACTAATTAATTTACTTTAATATATTATATTATAATAATGTAAGGATGGATAATCAGTGGCTAAATGGCTATCAGTCTTACTAGTTTTCTTATATAGGCTCTACATATCAGTCTGTAGTTATTTATAAGTAATTTAACCACTTATAGAATAAAAGTTAAATACTCTTACTTAATAGAATTAGAGAAGAAGTTATAAAATATCAGTCTTGTCTTGAATAAAGTATTTTAAAGGATTAAATAAAATTAAATCAATCACTTATTTTTTCGTGTTATTTTTTTATTTCATATTATTTTTTT
>NW_019386021.1:0-11922 GCF_000671375.1 Centruroides sculpturatus | reverse complement strand
GGCAGGAAGAAAGTGATATGCTAAGAGCTACTGTTGAGAACACAGTAACGCGATGTAACTTGCTTATCAAAAATGATGGACACCACATAACATGCTCTGTAACACGTTTTAAAATCGATTAAAAACATTTTCAACGATTCAACGATGTCTTCGTGTCTTATTTCGTTTAAGAATATTGCAGACAGCGCCATTTACTGTTGATGGTGAGTTTTTGAACTTTTTTTTCCTCACAAGAAATAAGATCCCATGACGTCCTGTACACTATTACCAAGTTTGATAACATTCTGTCCAGTAGTTTTCATTTTATGGGCATTTCAAAGTGAAACTTTAATTATAATCATCCTGTATATATCTGATAAATTTATAAAAAAATATACAAAAATATAATAATAATACAGTTGATCCCTTAGTGTGAGGATAATTAGAAAACTTTGTCATAATAAACATATTAGTCTTATAAAGTTCACATTTGTCACAACGGAGATAGGTAGGAGTTTCAGTGGCTAGTTTCTTCACGTTATAAATGTGAAAATGGCACTGGCCGCGGAGCAACGTGCTAAACGTTGAACGAGCAACGGAGCAACGTTCTTTGGTACGCCAAGTTTGAGCGTGTCATGCTGTTAAGCAAGACGTCTAAGTAAGATTCCATAATGCCTTAATATTTTGAAGAAACGGTCAATCATGAAGTTGGTTTGGTTTTATTAAGTTGCGGTAACACAACACTCGGGCGATCTACCTAGGGGGAATGCCTTCCGGAAGCTCTTTTTTAAGGGTAACTAGCCCCTATTCAGGCATTTACAGACGTGGAAAAAACCGGGAAAACTCCACATGGCCAGCCCGTCCTGACCCACGACCGAACTCCCAGTTTTCAGAGAACGGAACCGCTTGGCCACTGGTGGGCCTAATCATGAAGCATATTCTGATGGCCATTCTATGCTTACCTACTTACGGGGATTGAAAGTTTGCAGCAAAGGTGGCTATATGTGACTGATATTGATGGTGATTACCTACAAGACTGAACTAATTTTTGTTGAGTTAATTATCAATAAAGTTTTTTTCAAAATGTCTAAATTTCATCTTTACAACCTGATAATTAAATGTGAAATATTTAAATTTATGTGATTACTCAACATTTAACACTGAGCGAAAAAAATTTTTGAATTAATCTGTGTGTGTGTGTGTGTGTGTAAATGGGATATAGTCAACTGGGCTATCGCCAAGTAGGCGCCGGATATCTGACGACAAAATAATAAATCAATAATAGACAAACAAATTTTATCGTTTACTTTTTTAAAATCGTTAGTCTTTTCTATTGATCTACGACTCATCAATTTAAATAGTCATTTATTTACTTAATCAGACTTTTTCTATTGTATTCAAAATCTAAAGATTTCCACACACCCGCGTAAGAATAAAACGTAATGAAGTTACAAAAAGAAAAAAAATGAAAAACAGTAAAACAATCCAGTGAATTAAATAATCGAAAAGTTAGCATGCATTTACAAGTATTTTTGAATCGAGTAAAAATTTCATGAAGTAGATATTCTACATGATTCATATTTTGTGATATACGATAGAAATAATATCTTTGTGAAACATCATCTAAAAGGTGTAAAAATAAATGATGGAGTTCCGCTGGAGTGTTTTTAGGTGGAGTCAATCAGATTACATAACCGTTAAAATATATTAGCTGATCAAGATATTTAATGCATTCTTTAATTAAAAGCAGTGCTGTGGAGTCGCATAAAAATCTACCGACTCTAACTCCGACTCCGACTTTTCTTTCTCGTCCGACTCCGTTTTATATACATAACAAGTTGGTAAGTAAAAGGGAGTCGGAGTCGTCAAACTCCGACTCCGGCTATAACACCAAAACTCCACGACTCCGACTCCACAGCCTTGATTAAAAGAAAAAAGACCATTCTGGGTATGGCGACATTCGTGTGATAGGTAACAGAAACGATATTTTTTTTAGAAACGAGTTAAAAGAACCATCTAAACATAACGTTTGAAAAATCCATATTATTAAGTTTATTTTTATGTAGGATTAAAAATTTCATAGAAATTATGTTGAAATTTCCAATTCAAAATTATTCAGCTAGTTAATTCCTTTTTATTTTCAGCTATGTATCATAAATCAAAATTTGTAGAATCATTTAAGAAATAAGTTCCAAAAATTATTTAAAATGAAAAGGTATAATTGCACAATATTCAAATTAAGAAAAAATAGTTTTTAGATTAATTTATTAATATTTTGTAATTAACAAACATTTACGCATGTTTACAAAAAGTATCCGTCAAATCATATGCTGGTAAAACGTGCAAAAATTCTCAATTTTTTGTTGCCCAGTTGACCATCTACCAGCTGTCGCGTGCTCCTATAAACTGAACGAATTAAGTATTCTATAAATCAACGTTCGACTAATTAATTTCATGAAACGTAAAACCAAATTTAAAACAGTTTATCTGACGCAATATGATAAGAAAGAACTCTAATCAGGATTACAATAAGATTAATAAGGGGTATGCGACAACTGGGAGATTCACAATGGGCGATAGAAACAAAAATTTTTACACTTGTTAGCAAGCATACGATTGGGCGGATATTTTTGGAAATGTTAGTAAAATATAAATAAATGTGGTTGAGAGTTATGAGTTATTTCTGACTTTGTAAAAGGTAATGTTTTTGGAACAACGTAGCATCGTTAATAATTATATGTCAGAAACATTTAACAAAGCACACCGAAGAAACCACGAAAACAAATTCTTACGAAGAACTGGTATTCTTTCAGGTGCTTTGTCAGCTATTTCTAATTCGTTGGAAGAACTTTCCATGAATTTAAAATATGTATGTCTAAGAGCAAATCATTCTCCAAAAAAAATAGAAGTACTGTATTTCTAAGCTTCATTGCGTAATATCTCTAGCAATTTATCATTTGTGCGGTTATCTAGTTCAATAAGTACAGTATTCAACTTTCGACTTTTATTATACAATTAAGACCAATTGTTTATTACATCGAACATTTGTGTCAACATACAGTTGTTCTTTGCACATTGTAACTTTAAAGTAAATAAAAGGTATGTATTCAAAATTTATAATCTTAATCGTATACTAATTTTTGGGACTTATAAATATGACAAGTGTTAAAAAAAATAACACAAAGGAAATTGTATATGTAACATGTAAATTAACTTTAATACCCTGATTATCTATCAAATGAAACAAATTGCTAAGTATAATTTTTATTTGTTGTGTCCCAACAAGTGAAAAATAAGCCTACTGGAAAAATTCTTAATTATATCAATAGTGAAAGCTTTTTTTTTTAAATTTATTTTTATTTTTATACTTGTTTCTATTCTTCAGAAATGGCCAATTCAAGAATATTGAGTCAAAGAGACAAGGAAAAATATGCTTGGAATGGATATCTTTATATTAAAGACAAGATTAATAAGGAAGGTTCGATTCAATTTTGGCGATGTGAAAATAAAAACAAAGGATGCAAAGCTAGAATCTGGACAAGTGTCAGTAAAGGGTCGTTAATTTGTGAAAAAAAGGAACACTCGTGTAGCAGTTACGGAAATGCGGACAGAGTAATAACGCGAAAATTTAGTAAAGCAACCAAAAAATTAGCGGATACTATAATGAACAATCCTTCACAAATCAGAACTCAAATTAAAATAGAAAATGTTTATTCTGTGGCGGAAGGAATGTTTCCAAATCATAACAGTCTGTGCAAAATATTCAAAGAAAGAAGATTGAAAAAAATAATAAAATAGGACCCAAATTACCTTGATTCTAGGGAAGTATTAAATATTCCTGTAGAATACTAAAAATATGAATTCAGTCCACAATTTAAACCTTTTTTTTTTTTTTTTTTTTTTTTTTGCTGAAGATGGCTTGACTGTAGCAGTCAAAACATTTCATTTTAATAAATAAACTTATTTCTTCTTTTATAAGTATAGTACTAAGATATATAAATTTTCATGATTAATATTATTATTATTATTAACGTTTTTATTGCTTTTCTCATAGCATTATTTTCTTTTTATAGATTTTTTTATAATTGATATGGTTTCCTTTATTATGGATTGTACCCTGCTTGCTAATAAATAGATAACTAAATATGCCTAACCTTTAATTTACATAATTTTAGTTGTATACAGATAAAAAAAATGTGAAAGAATTTTATTATATCTAATATAGTTTTGGTTTAATACTGTATTTAAAATATTCGTCAGTACAGTGGGTGATCAGATAACAAACACTTTCATGAAAGATTTTTATGTTCGGACAACAAACACCTCACGGAAAAACAAAAGAAGAAGCAACGTAAAATAATGAATACCAATTGGGTTTCCTTTGTCTTCAGGCAACAATTTGAAACTTTTTGGAGCACAGGAGACATCGATATCAATGCTCAACCCGGTATATACTGATTGGATAGTATTCTTCCGAACTTTGAAACTCTCCCCTGTAATTCCAGCCTTTTATTTTTCTGACAGAAACAATTCTTTTATAGTATTTGTGAGACTGTTGGGTGGACACTTGTTAAGTTTTGCATCAGTTTTTATTTTCGAAAGGGAGAGTATAATAGCAAAGGTAGAGAGTGGGCAGAAGATGTCTGGTGTTGTTGGGCAGTATGGCTTGAACAGGTCTACAGTAGGCCGCAGTTCAATCTTATCTAAGAAAGATACAGTATAATCAAGAAGACTCATGCAGCTAAAGGAGTAACAAAAATTACATCTGAGAAATAAAGAACATTGAAGAGCTCATAATGGAACCTGAAACTGATCTGACGACAGAAGAATGCCAAGAACTCTTGAATGAAGAACACCAACTAACTCAGCGAGATATGTTTTTTTCTGAAAAAGAGGACTAATGCCAATATCTTCTATTAAAGATCTTTTGAAGAAGTGGGAGGATGTCAGAACAATGGTCTTAGAGTAGCATCCAAACCAGGTTGAGGTTAATAGGCTTGGGGATCTCTACAATTACAATGCTGAAAAATCCTGAAGAAGAGAGAAAAGCAATCGACATTAGCCCCCACAAACAGAAAAGCATGACTAAAAAATGCAAGACTATATACAGTCGACCCCCCCTAGATGCAGTAGATACGTTCTGCTTTATAAGAATTTCACGTTGTAGGAATCCTCAAATACATGAGCCAATCACAGCCCAGCATGTGTGCAGTTTATGGACTACGGCTGTTTGATAGGTTTTCTTCCATAAAATTAATCGATTCTAGACTAATTTCACTCAACATTTCCAAAACACGTATAACTTTTTGGGAATAATCTGTATAAACTATGCTATAAACAAAAAATTGTAGGATTACTTACCGAGTGTGCACCATTCGACGATGCCATTGCTTAAGCTTGTTTTTGTCGCGGAGCAGCGCACCAAACAGCAGCCGCGTTTTCTGATAAGTTATTTTTCTGTGAAAAATTCGTTGAACTTTGCAGACATCATTAATAGAAATAATTTTTATCACCGTTGAATAAGAATTGTTTTTTTCACAAGAAATGTATAAAATTACAGTACTGTATTAGACTTACAGTACCTAATTTAGGCCTATATACTGTATAGACGATAGTAAACTCAACTTACCCGCCTAAACTCTCTGTAGGGTGTAAGTAGTTCAGTTGCTCGTCCACTATTGGTCCAGATTTGACCAATCCTGTCGCAACACGAGTCGGCGATGATGTTTTACCGCATTTTACGAGTCTCTTTTAGCGTCTTTATATGAATACGGTCGCAATTTTTTTGCAGCGATATACAAATCCACATTATAGGGGGGGTCTACTGTATATTTTTATTGTTACATAAAAATAAACATAGTAAGAAAATATATATTTTTTATTTTTTGGGGTCTTCAGAATGAATTAATCAAATTCCCATAAAAACCTATGATAAATCGATAATCAGTTAACGAACAATCCGTATAGCAAACAAAGTCTTTGAACGGATTATGTTTGTTAGCCAATCACCACTGTATTTTATTTTAAAATTATTGTTTAAGCCAGTGCTATTATGATGATGCAATCACATCAATTGTTATTTTCAAATTGCACATTCAAAGAGATTTTTCACTATGTTATGATTTATTACAGTTACTTTCTAAAGCTGATAAATTATTCTTGTTAGTTAATTTTAAAAAAAGTCAAACATCTCCCAACCTTTGACAAAATATTTTTTTTTAATTTTCATGATGATTCAGGATATTTTTTCTTCAAATTTGAAGTTAAGACTATTTACAAAAATATACATTTTTGAGTCTATCCTTTAATACTTTAACACAACCACAGAAGTAACTGTTATATTGGTTTGAAGAATAAACTTCATTAAAAATAGGCAAATAATAATAGGTAAAAATTCACAAAGTTAAAAACGATCAAACGTCAGCCTTTTATTCAAGGATCTTACGCTTTTACGTTAAAAACAAAAAATAAATCTCTCCATACTATCAAGTCCTTAGTCAATTTACTTTTAAGATTTACTTTTTGTTTTTAATGTAAAAGCGTCAGATCATTGAATAAAAGGCTGACGTTTGATCGTTTTTAACTTTGTGAATTTCTACTTATTATTATTTGCTTTTTTTAACGAAGTTTATTTTTCAAACCAACATAACAGTAACTTATGTGGTTGTGTTAAAGGATTAAAGGATAGACTTGAAAATGTATATTTTTGTAAATAGTATTAACTTTGAAAAAATATATATATATTTTTTCTCAACAGTCAGAAAAGGTAATTTTCCACAATGTGAAAAGCAGTATTGAATTTCTGATCCTTTAAGTAGTATTGACAAACTTTTCTGACTTAAGTAAAGAACTACAAGTTAATAACAATTCTTAGATAATTGTGTAGTCTTCTTGCATCATAATATATAAAAATTGATCTGACACTAACAAAAGCCTAAATGTTCTTAATTTTGATATTGTGAGCCTTAAGACAAACCAGAATGAAATACATCTGATTATAAATTACCTAATAAGGAAAAAAGTAAAACTAAAGCAAATATATAAGATCAATAGTATCTTGAAGCAAACAGACTATTTTATATATTTGTTACTGTGAATGACCGATATCTGGCGAATGTCAACATTCTCCGGTGAATGTCAGCATTCACACAGTCGTTTCATGTATGTACGAAATATTTGCTAAATATCATTATTTCTCACTTACATCGGCAAATGTCAACATTCAGCATGCACTGATGGTGAATGTTGAATAAAAATATCTTTATTACATTAAGACAAAAATGCAACATTTTAATGTCAAAATAGGAGAAAGTTTTAGTAACAGCACATGTAAATAAACTGTTGAACCTAAAATGAACAGTACATTCTAAATCATTAAAGAAAATAATACAATAATAAACTTGCACATAAATTATGTGATTAATGTTATACAATCTTATTTATTGCAACAACTTAAATTGTTATGGCACTTTGAATTGCACAAGAGTCCCTTTCTTTTACAACTGCATTTATTTGTGGAAAACTTCTTTTTGCAATGACAGCGTATATAGCCTTGAATTAGCCTCCACTTTTTGAATTAGCTGCAGCTGCTTCTCTCAGCAATATTTCTTGAGAAGAAATCTCATCTATGGAAAGTAACTTTTCTTTACAAATTATGAACTGATTACGTTATTACATGATTAGGAACTGATCTGTTAATGGTGTCTTTTATTTGGATATCGCCAATGCCTTACCGACGACCCCTCTCATCCTCTGCCACTTGACCTGATAAACTGATCCTCATCTCACGGGATCAAAAGAACAAAAACGCCATTCAGTGACAAAGTGGTTTTCACCAAACCATTGCTGGGAAAAGAAGTATGACCTTGTCCTACCTCCGGCTACCCACAAAGGATTTGACGACAGACTATCGCCTCTCTGTCGACATCGGCTTCTCGGGTGTCGTTTTGACTCCACCGAAGCTTATCTGTGCTTGTCAACATACACTGGCGATTGTTCAAATGCATAATATTATAATCAAATATTCGGTCTTTCACCGACGTATTTTGTATGTGTCAACATTCCCCAGAGAGTATCGACAATCACTAATTTCGGTCTTTCATAATAACATATTCATTTTATTTATTTTTTAGTAATAAATGATCAATCTATCTTACTTGTATTATTTGTTTCTCTAATTGGCATTATAAATGAACTCTTGGTTAATAATTTAAGTTAAACTTACCTTAAAATTTACTAGAATAAACATGATGGCAAAATGAAATGGATTTGAACTCCTGTTCTTAAAAAATGCCAAAAAGAATTGAACTAACTCTGACAGAGGACATTTTCTTTGAATAAAAGATATTTGTTGAATTCTACATTAGAATTTCATCTCTCATTTTCTTAAAAATATTACTTTTCTCCCCTAAAACAATCTATAATAAATTATAGCTGTACTTTATGTTCTATTGTATTTTACACAATGGGAAATATGGTAGGTTTTTATATATAATTAATAAATAAAACAATAGACAATTTTATAGTTAGGTAAACTGGAAAAACATTTGTTCAGTACTTCTGAAAGATTTTTCTAATTTTAAGGGAGGTTTTATTACACGTTGTATCTCAAACTGTATACATTTTATAGAAAAATCAATAGTCTGTCTGGATAATTCTAATCCAGACAGACCATTAATTTTTCTATAAAATGTATATTGCTTTATAGGGTGTGAATTATTGTATCTTTACTAGTACAATTAGATGATAGTCAATATTTTTTAAAAATGTTACAATTTTTATACAGAAGCATCCATAAACATAAAATAAATACAATTGGCAAAAGAGATTTACATGATTGTAAATAAAGCTGGCCATAGACTTTTGAGGCTATTACAGGATCAAATATTGATAAAAATCATTGGTAACACAAATAATCAGAAGTCTTTAGAGCAATATATACAACAGGACACAAAATGCATGCATAATTGTAGACACTTTCATGGATATAGATAACTCAAAGGAAAGGTCTTTCAGAGAATTATTTATTGTTTAAACATTTTAATTAAAGTCAATTGTGTTTTGATACAAATAAGATTAAACTGTAATTCAGTTTATATAAACTGTATCAATTATGTATTAAATATTGAAAACTGAAATTATTCTGTAAATATATTAGTTTTTGGAAGCACACATTCATGAACATTTGTTCTACATTTCTTTAGGAAGAAATAGTTGCCTAATTCAAAAGATAAAACGTAAAATATTTTATAATTATGTTGCATTATTTATAATTGTTATGTGTATTCTTAAACTTTATAACATAATTCTAAAAATATAATTTTCTTTATCATTAATCTTCCTTTGGGCTGATGCCTAATACAATAAAGATTGATATATTGCTTTATTTCAATCAATCAATTTATTTTTTAATCTTTTTAGGCATGCCTCTTAGTTATGTTTCAAAAGTACGCAAGTTGTTAATGAAACTTAATCGTGCAGTGTGTTTAGATAATCCAGAGGAAACTGTGCCATGGTTCCATGAAAAATATTGCTGGTATATTGCTGATAAAAGTATGACGTAAATAGAGTAACTTTTTATTATTTGCATATATTAGATTTTAATAATTAATAATTTTAGAAACTTTTCAGAATAATCTATAAATTTATTAAAATTTGATAATGTATTGTTGATATCTTTTGAACAAATATTATTGTAAAGACTAAATAATCATTATTTTATTTAGTTAAACCAAAAATGTTTTAATTGAAAGTTAAATATATGTGGTGTGGCAGAAAAGTAGAGACAAATTTTTTTTTCAACAATTCTATTTTATTTTTATACATTAATGTTATCCCCTTCAAAGTAGTTCCCTTGAGCAGATATACATTGGCGGAGGCATTGTTGCCAGTCTTCCTAGCTGTGCTGAAAGGCTTCAACTGGAATCACCTGCAGCAATGAGGTTATGCTCTTTTGGATGTTATCGACAGTACGAAGATGACTTTCTTTCAAATGAGTTTTGATCTTGGGGAACAAAAAAAAGTCACATGGACTGAGATCAGGTGAATAGGAGTCTGGAGAACCATGGAAATTTTTTTTCCTGCCAAATACTGGTTGATAGAGATGGCAATGTGACAGAAGGAATTGTCATGGTGGAGCATCCAAGTGTCCGCAATGTTTTGTCTGACTCGAAGCATTCAATGTTAGTCGACTGTCTGAACTCATAAGAGCCCTCACTTGTTCCACATTTTCCAGTTCTCAATGTTGAATGCCTTCCTAAGTAAAGTTCATCTTCTACTGCTTCTAGGTCCTTTAAAAAACACTTTGTGTCACTGAAAAACTTGTGCTCATGATAAGGAATGTTTTCCATAGGCTTGTTGCAACTTTTCATAGGTCAAACTCTCGGGTTCATTAAGCTTAACACAAAATTTGATGGACAACATTGCTCCAAATTTCACTGTTCCATTTTTTGTTACGCAATACAAAAACAAAACTCTACTTATCATGCTCTCTACGATCACATAGTTACCAGACAAGGTTGAATCTGTTACTGAGTGTCTAGGAGGGACTGACATACAAGCTATGTGAAAGGGAAGTCTGCAGTGTTTTCAGATAGCTCTTAGTGATGCCAATCTCATTGCTTTTCTGCCACACTTCATAATTTATAAGATTGTCTTTAAAAATACATTTATTCAATATAAATTAAATTATCTCTATACTTTCAGATAATAATATTTCTTAATTACACTATCTTCTCATTAATATCTGGATATCAGTATTTTCACAAGTACTTTGTGTTAGCAAATGCTTTAATATTGTATGATGAAATTTTTGGCATGTATGATTGCCACAAATCTTTGTTGCTTTTTCCACAAAATTTTGGAAAATATCTAGTAATATATTCTACTATTTGACTTTAAAGCAGTAATTAGTTGAGCCAAATATTTAGGAAGATCTCGTCATGCATTTATCAAAAACTCTCCATTTGTTCCATAGTTTCTTTGTAGAATTTAGATCAAGACTCTAGATAGGCAAATTTTTCATGTCCAAATCTTCAAACAAATTTATAACATGACTAGTATGACATGGTTCATTGTATTGAAGGTTATGGGCCCTCCTTAAATTATTGCCACAACATTGGTAATACATAATTGTCCAAGACATGTAAATAGAACTTCGTGATATTGACCAAAGTAATTCATGGGATTGTCAGCAAATAATAAAAAGAAAACCCTAAATCATTTTGCCTCCATCAAATTTTAGTATTAGATTAGTACAGTCCAGAATATCTTTCTCCCTGCATCTTCTACATTCAGGAAAAAATCATCACACTAGTAGATTGTGTATTAAGTAAAACTCATCTATCCAAAAGTATAGTTTACAATTGGCCTATGCATTTGATGCCATGCTAATTGGAATGGGGCATTAGTTGATGTGATTAGTGGCTTGTGTTAATCTACACTGGACTCTATTACCTGGGGTTGCTCTGAAAAATTTAAAAATATTGCAACAATTTTGCCTGTTTTAAAGTTTTTTACCCCTTCAAATTGTTTATCACCACCAGTTTTACTTACAAATTAATGTAGGTGCTGGTAGCTTTGTCAGTTTGGCATCTGGAAAGCAAAAATAACATGTTAAACTGTCACTTACAAGGAGAGGGCCAGATGTTTGAGTCTCTGATTCTAATGAAACTTGGTGAGCACATAGCCTCAAACACAAACAGCTCCTCATCCAAATACAGTGGTGCCTCGTATAACGGACGCTGCGAATAATGAACTTTCTGTTTGGCTGTTACGTGACTCGAGCAACGGACTGGCTGCGGACAACGGACTTTTCGTTCGGGAGTTCGTGAAGTGACCAATGGACTTTCTACGAACAAGTGCGAATGATGTTTCCACTCTTTTGCCGTTGCCAATGACAATCTGCTATTTTTATAATATATTAGTATTATTAGAATATATTAT
>NW_019386020.1:97612-108561 GCF_000671375.1 Centruroides sculpturatus | reverse complement strand
TATTTTCAGATAATTAATGCTCTATCATATTTGTTAATTTGAAACTTGCATTTATTATTTGCCATATACACTGATGCAAAATTAAGTTTAAATTTTTATTTAATTTCAATGAAGTTATGCAAAGCAGTAAAAAAATTTTTTTTAAACAAGATTTTGTCTAAATCTATTTGAAAAATTCTATTTTGAGTTGTTTTAATATGTTAAAATTTTTGTTCTCTATTTTCAACACACAAAAACCATTATAATGCAGCCTTTAATTCAAATTTTCTAACGTTTTCAACCATTTTGAAATGCCATCAGGAACAGAACAATCAAATGATTCTGATTTCAAAACCGACATTTGTTCTGCAACTTTTTAAATCTTTTCGAATTTTCTTATATGTGTTATATGTTCTCTATTTTGAGATAAACTGGCAATTATCCTTCACAATCATTAAACTTCTAATATTAAAATGTAACTGAAACTATGAATGCTTGTCTCATAGGTGTCAAGACAAANTTAAATTTTTATATAATTTCAATGAAGTTATGCAAAGCAGTAAAAAAAAAATTTTTTTAAACAAGATTTCGTCTAAATCTATTTGAAAAATTCTATTTTGAGTTGTTTTAATATGTTAAAAATTTTTGTTCTCTATTTTCAACACACAAAAACCTTTATAATGCAGCCTTTAATTCAAATTTTCTAACATTTTCGGCCATTTTGAAATGCCATCAGGAACAGAACAATCAAATGATTCTGATTTCAAAACCAACATTTGTTCTGGAACTTTTTAAATTTTTTTGAATTTTCTTATGTCTTATATGTTCTCTATTTTGAGATAAAATGGCAATTATCCTTGACAATCATTAAACTTCTACAATTAAAATGTAACTGAAACTATGAATGCTTGTCTCATAGATGTCAAGACAAATGAATAATCTAAAAGCAACTACAAAACAATAAACAATTAAAAATATATCACATTTCTTCAATTCTAGGATGCACTATCAATTAAAACTTTAAAAAGCATAAAAATCACAACATAAATATATCTATAAAATTACCCATGTCTGATTTTGAATGATATACTAAAATAAAAGAATGTATTATGAATATTTAAAATCTATATTATTTATATGCTCTTTTATGTACTGTACATAAAGTACATTTTTGTTGCAATGCTTTATCTTATCTTTTTGAAATATTAAATGGAAATTTAAATCCAAATTTTAGTTGAATTCAATTCTTACAGCATATTGATGCACATAAGTGAAATGACTCTCAGATAAACTTATATGAGAATGTAAAGGTAATGACAACTACACTATAACTTGTTCTTTGAAGTTTTCAAATTGGCATATTTCTCTTGATATAAACTATATCTTGATTTCAGAAACATTAAATTGTGAAAGTAATGTGTACATTAGGATTGAAGATATATAGTAATTACTTAGAAATAAAATTATATATTAAAATCATTTTTACTAGAAGTTTTTCAACATTTTAATTAATATCAGTACAGAAACAATCTGTTAATATTTAACAAAGATTTAAAATAGCATTTTAATTGATATTAACTTACAATCTATTCTTTGAGTCAATTCTTTTAAAGATTCACTTTACTTTGTATTCCAGGCTGGGCAAATGTATAATTGTCTTGAATACCAAACTTTTACATTGAAGAATTTAGCACAAAAAATTGCTTTACATTGTTGTGAACAATACTTGTATATCCATCTCACTTTCCTTATAAATGTATTACTATATTTTACACAGTATGATGTACCAATTGAGATACTATTTTCTGCTAAGCCTAATTACTCTTCATCTATCAAGGATGAGGTTAAAACAAAATATGCTGAAAATAAGCTAAATATTCAATATACAAAATACACTGATACAGATGCTCAAAATAAAATGAAATGAACATTTCTATAAATCAGGTTTAAAAAAATTCAAATAGTGCCTTAAAACTGATCAAACAAATTTGTTCAGATAGCATAAATGTAAATCAGTACAACTAGTTTGGAGCTAACAGAAAAAATATTTATCAAAGTAAGTAAAAAAAATAATCAAAAAATGACCTGAAGTTTGTTACAAAACTAATTAATTANAGTTTAGTTCTACCCGTGTAGTCATTTGGACACCTTGTCACGACCTCACTACCCCTCCACCTCACTTATCAAAGCCATTCCTGACAATGAAGCCGGTAAGTGGGGAGAAGCTCTCCGCTCTGATCCCCTCGATTCACATATCTGTATATTGGTTACATATCTGACCAATATACTGTAAACATTAACATGTTATTCTCTATTATACCTAATTATATTAATTCATTTCTTGTTTGTATTACATAATTGAATAAGTAATTCAGTTATTTTGCAGGAAGAAAAAATTAACTATTGAAATATGTCTTAATTTTCTAATTCCATTAGTATTTCAGGAGGTTATTATTTGGTTTGACCTTTAAAAAATTTTTGAATTATTTGAACAAAAGAAAACATTTATTCTTATAAAAGAATGTATTAAAAATTTTTGAATTCACTAGTATAAGCTGTTGTTGGATGAACTTCACCTGAGTATTTCATTACAGCATAATGTAAATTCTAATGATAAACATTTAGAATATTTGCTTTTAAATTAATGAATATGTTGATTCACTAAAATTCCGATAAACTTTTTTCATCAAATAAATAAAAATAATGTTACATATTTATTCTTTCTTCAGAAAATTATTATTATAGCAAATATTTGGATAAAAATCAGTTTATATTTTGATTGCACTAATTGCCAATACACACTTTCATAAGAGACATACAAAAAAATTTATCATTACAGTAGAGCCTCGATTATCCGACTCAATTGGGGACTGGGGTTAATCGGATAATTGAAAAGTATGAAAAAATCCATTATTAGTGTAATATATTATTATATCCCATGTAATTAGTATATTAGTATATCGCTATTGACCTACTTCGCGTTGAATTTTCATCGATGTTAAGCCTAACAAATATTTTTTAAAATAATAATCGTCGCTATTGTAACGTTAAAAATTAGAAAATTAAGCCTCGTTTAAATACTGGCTCCCTTTCATGGTCAAATGAGTGTTTCCAGCTAAAACACGTAAAAATAATATTAAAGTAGCCAAGACATAGCCAAATATTGTAACACAACATCACTAGCAGACATTTCAAATTTGCCGACTAGGACAATTGGTTAACAGAGGTGTCAGTTAATCAAAAGTCGGATAATCGAGGCTCTACTGTATTATAATTTTATGTACTACATATTAATTTCTTATCTAATTACACACTATATGCAAATAAAATATCCATGAATATACATATAACTCATATGAGTAGCATACAGTTGGAAGGCCAAAGGTTGTGAAAAAGCATCACTTTCAGTGTCAAGAACATGTAAAATGAGATGGTGTCAGGTAATAGTTGACAGTTATCAAATGACATTATACCTTTACAACGCATTTTCGCTCCAATGCAGTTGGAAAAATGCAGAAATTTTCTTACAACATGGTACTTTTACAACGCGGTTTACTGTATTTAGAAACGAATTATCTTCAAATAACAGAAAAATCGTAACAGATCACATGATACAAACCGCAGTTTAACATACAGAGCTAAAAGTTAGTTAGTTCGTTCGTTAGAGTTTATTGGCGCAGAGGCCACACAGGCCAAGCTGAACCATGGCAAATGGTATAAATAAATAAATAAATAAATATATATATATATATAATGTAAGATGTTTAATATGAATAAATAAATAAACCAATAAATAACAAAATCAATAACAAAACAATATATAACAATACACATGTAAATAATAACAAAATATATACATAAATAAATTAACAAATAATTAAATATGTTTATAAATATTATTCACTTTCAAAAAGTTCAATAATTTGTCAAGATTTGGCCTCTGGCCCAAAATCTCTCTCAAACTTGCATTTCCAAAATGCTGTCTATGACTTTAATCAAAAGTTGTGCAGTTGCAAAGAACGTGTTTTACACTTAGAAAGCAGTTGCAATACTCACATACTGGCTGGTCTTCACCCTTCAAAAAGTATTGATGAGTCAACCGAGTATGCCCAATTCTCAAACGACTAAGAATTACTTCAGATCTCCTGTCATACTGTTTATTATGTGTCCAATTTTCTATATTTGGCTTGATCTCATGTAGTTTATTGTGAACTTGTGCATTCCACACGTTTTCCCATCTCTCTGCTAGTCGTTTTTTAACTACTAGCTTCAAATCGCCTCCTTCAATATGCATTGTATGCTGTAAAGAAGTAGTTGACTTTGCAGCTGAGTCGGCTTCTTCATTCCCTTTTATACCTACATGGCCTGGGACCCAACAAAATTTTACAAAGAAATTACTCGCAGTAAGATGGCATAAGAGCTTACGAATTTTAATCACTATAGAGTGACAACTAAATTCACATGAGCTCAAATCCTGAAGTGCACTAACTAAATCAATGTAAATAACACAGGAACGATGACCTTTCCTATTTATATACTTTAAAGCTAAATAAATAGCATGCAACTCTGCAAAAAAGATAAAAGAATTCAATGCAATTTGTTCTGCAACGATTTCATCCTGGCAGACGAAAACTAAGCCAACGTAATCATCAGATTTAGATCCATCTGTATAAATAGGAATTAAATTTCTGTCACGATGTTGAATTTCTACAAAGTGCTGTCTGTAGACATAGTCTGGGGTGGATTCCTTAGGAAATTGCTTTAAGCTAAGGTCAACACTTATCAAAGGAGTTGACCAAGGTGATATACTACAGACCTCTAGCTGGGAAATGTTGCCTGTGTTTAGATCAATTGTGCTGGTCACATTCTCCATTCTTACGGCAAATGATGAGACACTGCTTGGGCGAGCTTCAAATAACCTTTTCAGCTGAGTATCTGATACTATACAATCAACTGAAGGTTTAGTGTGAGATTTCTGTTTTATATAGTAAAATAGAGACAACTGTTTTCTCCTGAGAGATAGTGGAGGCTCATAAGCATCCACATACAAGCTTTGTACAGGAGAAGTTCGAAAAGCACCAGTACACAAACGTAGTGCTTGATAATAAATTGGATCCAGCATCCAAAGAGTAGATTCTCGCACAGGGGCATAAACAATGCAACCGTAATCCAGCTTAGAGCGGACAAGGGCCCTATAAATCCTAAGCATAGAAACTTTGTCTGCTCCCCAGGATGAGCAGCATAGTACCTTTAAAAAATTTAGAGATTTTAAAACGTTAATTGCCACGATAAAATCAGAAAAATTTTTCACATAAGCCATGGTAACTTTATTAGATAATTTAGTTAAAAATGTATCAAGGAAACTTAATGTATCACAGAAAAAAATTTTTTTTGCCAAAATTCCCAGAAAAACACTACTTTTTATGTCACACATATATGACTGACATGGCCCTATATTAAAACTTTTTTTCTCGACAAGCCGTGTTAGTCTTATATGTCTAATGCATCCAAACAAGATACAACAAGTATTAACCTGTTGTTTTGAACACAGCGTTGAACGCATTGTGTAGGAATCAGTGGTACGTGTAGCATTTACCGAATAACACCTTGTTACTGTGACTATTTCTTTATAAAGAACATAAAATAAATAATATTTATAATAATTTGTAAATATCTACAAATAATGACAAAACGAAAGATTCTAAGTGAAAGTGAATTAAAAAACATTGCTGAAAATATAAACACATCTGATGAAAAGCACGAAGACTATAGTTCAGATGATTCAATAAATGATCCAAATTATAGTCCTTCCTTGAATGCAGATGAAGAAAATCTTCAACAATTTCTTCAAGATTTACAGTCAGAAGAAACTACAGAAAATATTGAAAATGACAAAATACTCGAGTGTGAATGTTATGAGGTTAGTGATGTTCAATGGAATGCTTATGAAGGTAGACATATATGTTTTGATTTCATAGGAAAATCTGGTTTACAATTAGATTTGCCAAAAAATATTTCTGCTAATGATACATTTATGTTATTTTTTGATGAAGAGGTTATAAATCTCATTGTTACTGAAACTAATATATATGCTAAAAATAATGTATACTGCTGAAAAAAAAAAATAAGAAGAATGTGCACTGGATGTTACGCTCAAATAAAAGAAGCAGAAGGTCACGATGCAGCAAGAAAAAAGTTTCAATGTACTGCTCAGACTGCGAACAACAGCCTTTCTTTTGCATAGAATGTTTTGGACAACATGAAAAATGAATGTAATTAATTATATCAAAATAAAAATTATTAAAATGTATTTTTTCAACTGAAACAATATACCATTATATAACTATGTTAATTTTATTTTATTGTTTGTAGTAAGCCAAGAAATTTTCAAGTTTTGTTCCTGATAGGCCAAGCTTTCGAAACATAATGCAAATGTATCGTTTCCGTCGGACATCTGTGATTGACGTGGCCTTCTACCAAATCGCGTACGTCAGACATATATGTCTGACATGGCTCATGTAGAACTTCTTAGNTTATAAAATTTGGCAAATTACCCCGCAATCCGAATTGGTGTAAATCACAGAGTATCCCGTATCGCCAACAGCACTCATAGGCCTTCTCTATGTCAAAGAACATAGACACTAAGTGCTGTCTAACAAACAAGTGTCGTCTAACAAACGCTTCGCGTATAGATGTTTCAAGGTTTACCAGGTTATCAGTGGTACTTCTGTTCCTACAAAAACCACTCTGATGTGGTGAAAAGTATTCCTTTTTCTCTAAGAGATACATTAGACGCCTGTTTACCATTCTCTCGAAAAGTTTACAGAGACAACTTGTCAGAGAAATTGGTCTGTAATTACAGGAATTCTTGTGAGCTTTACCAGGTTTGGGAATGAAAATAATAATAGATAACCTCCAAAAGTCGGGAAAAGTATGTTCTGTTCATATTCTGTTAAACAGATTCAGAACATTACAAAGAGTATTGTCTGAAAGATTTTTAATCATGCTGTAGTGGATTTTATCCGGACCTACAGCAGTATTCCCCGAGCGAGCGATTGCTGTATGTAGTTCTATGCTGGTGAATGGCATATTATATTCCTCATTCGATGAGGAGTAAAAGTTTAAACACTGTTTTTCTTTTTGAGCTTTATAAGCTTAGAAATTCCTAGTAAACATTATATTGCTGAATGAAGAAGAAAACGTTTCACCAAACAAATCAGCAATACCCTGTATATCGCTGATTATTGTGCCATTATTTTCCAGCATGGACAGAAGGTAAGAAATATATTTCCCATTAATTTTATGGATTTTATCCCAGACTGCTTTTAAGCTAGTGGAAAATTTTATACTAGAGACATACTTCCTCCAAGAATCCCTTTGGCTTTGCCTTCGTATTTTTCTGGCATTTGCCTTCGCTTTTTGAAAAGCTATCAAATTTCTAGTAGTGGAGTATCTTCTGAAAATTCCCCATGCTTTCTTTTGTGCTTTAAATGCTGCCTCACAATTCTGGTTCCAGCATGGTTTACAATGTTTTGGATATCTAGTTGATGTCTTCCCCATTGTTTTTTCTGCTGCCTGAATGATAGTCAAAGTGACAACCTCAACTGCATCATTGATATCAGCAGTATTGACCATTTCCTCAGTGATGTTAGCCAAAGTGGAAAATGAAGGCCAATCTGCCGTTTCAAGTTTCCAGTGTGGTGGACGGCTGTTTCACAGCTTTCTCTGCCTCGATATTTTAGAAATATTGGGAAGTAATCGCTAGAGAGTGGATTAGATCCAACCTCCCATGAAAATGCTGAAAACAGGTTTGGACTTGCTAATGATAGATCAATGGCAGTGAATGTTCTTGTTGGGGCATGAAAGTATGTCACTTCTCCCATATTAAATAAATAGATTTGCTGATTTCCTATAAATCTTTCAATCGTCCTGCCTCAACGATTAATGTCAAGACTGCCCCACATAAGATTGTGGCCATTAAAATCACAGAGTAACAGGAACAGAGTTGGCAGCTGTTCAACCAATGCGTCCAAATCATCCTCATTTGCTCTGACGTCTAATGGTAAGTATATACAACAAACTGTGACAGTTACGCCAATTGAAATTTTGACTGCCACAGCTTGCAAATCAGTAATTATTTGTATCGGTAAGGATGGGATGTAATTTGAAACCAGGATAGCCACACCCCCACTGGCACGGATGTGGCTGTCATCATCCTTGCAATAGAGATTGAATCCGTTTAAAAAAATATTTTCTCCAGGTTTTAGATGGGTTTCCTGGAGTGCCACACAAAGTGTTGAGGTAGATGATGTCAAGTGTTTAATGTCAGAGAAGTTGTTGCGAAAACCACGAAAGTTCCATTGGATTATTTTATAATCCATTATGTGTTTGAGGCAGCATTCTTTGCATAAGTATCCCTCTTTAATTTAATAGGGGGTTTCTCTTTTGGAGGTGACATTTCTTTTGTAACCTCCTTGTGGGTCTCTTCTTCAGAGANGGTGTTTAATAAATTCTGGTTCCGTAATTACATATTAATTACATATTATATTTTATTTTATAAAATATGTATTTTATTAAGTTGAATAATTAGATTTTTCGATGTTTTTAAATTAATTAATGATTTCATTAACGTCAGCGCCTTTAGCGTTTATATCAGAAATCGAGTTTAGACAGATGTTACAGATAGCTACTAGACGATGGCGTGTTTTCAATTTTTGCGGAGTTTTACGGAGGAAAGACAGACCGAGACGATGGCGTGTTTTCGATTTTGGCATAGATTTCAGTGTTTTACAGAGGAAAGACAAACAAGATTAATAGTTAACGACTATATATCATTCCAATTAAAGATGAACGGATTCAAATGGAAGTCGACTGCAAAAATACCGAATGAAATCAATATGTCGCTGATCGCTAGATGCTCGGAAAAGAATTCAAAACTTTATATTCACTCAAGATATACAAAATGACTTTAAAACGGGATCTACAACATGCCGCACGTGTTACTTTTTTAGAAGTTGCCAACGAAATATTAAGCGACGAAATAACATGGTGTAATATTGTCATTGTTCTCGTTCGCTAGTGAAATGGCCGTCGTATGTTATAAAGTAAATAAGAAAAATACAGAAATAAGCAATGTAATTGCAGAACTGTTGTGTTCTTATATTAAAAGAAATTTAATCGTATGGATACGCCGTAATGGCCAGTGCAATGGACTTGTATCATTTTATCAAGAAAGAAATAAAAATTAATGAACATTTCGTGAATGCAACTTTGCTTCTTGTAATTGTTTTAACAGTTAATATTTTGGGTACTATATTTTGTATTATCTTTAGTATTTTGTATTAAAAAATATAAATTTTCTTTCCATATGATTACTGTTTTGTTTTTTATAAATAATTACAGTTGTAATGAAACAAGAGATACATCAGATATAGTCATTTCTTATTGATAAACTATATTGTTGTCGGTCAGAAATAATGAAATAGTTATTCGAGAATGAGGCCCGCGTCTTTAATATTAAATTAGACCTATTGACTGACACGTTTAATTAAAAAACTTCAATAAAACACGATCTTCTAACGACATCACTNATATCAAAATAACAATAGACTAGTAAATTTAAATTTAAAAATAAGAAAATTTACTGAGAAAGTTGTAAAAATGAAAAAAAATTAATTAGGACGATAGATTAAACAATTTGCATATTCACATATTTTTTATTTGCATAAACACTACAAAAAATTTGCATATCCAAGTGGTTTATTATTAGAATTTGTGAAATTTTGTTATATCTTTTTATAAATCGTAATTTGTTGTTTGATTTAACAATTGTATTAAATTTGACAAATAAAAAATTGCATTATTCGGAAAAAATGCCATTTCCGACTGGGTCCTTTTTTTAAGATAATTTTAAGGTGTTTAATAAATTCTGGTTCCGTAATTACATATTAATTACATATTATATTTTATTTTATAAAATATGTATTTTATTAAGTTGAATAATTAGATTTTTCGATGTTTTTAAATTAATTAATGATTTCATTAAAGTCAGCGCCTTTAGCGTTTATATCAGAAATCGAGTTTAGACAGATGTTACAGATAGCTACTAGACGATGGCGTGTTTTCGATTTTGGCATAGATTTCAGTGTTTTACAGAGGAAAGACAAACAAGATTAATAGTTAACGACTATATATCATTCCAATTAAAGATGAACGGATTCAAATGGAAGTCGACTGCAAAAATACCGAATGAAATCAATATGTCGCTGATCGCTAGATGCTCGGAAAAGAATTCAAAACTTTATATTCACTCAAGATATACAAAATGACTTTAAAACGGGATCTACAACATGCCGCACGTGTTACTTTTTTAGAAGTTGCCAACGAAATATTAAGCGACGAAATAACATGGTGTAATATTGTCATTGTTCTCGTTCGCTAGTGAAATGGCCGTCGTATGTTATAAAGTAAATAAGAAAAATACAGAAATAAGCAATGTAATTGCAGAACTGTTGTGTTCTTATATTAAAAGAAATTTAATCGTATGGATACGCCGTAATGGCCAGTGCAATGGACTTGTATCATTTTATCAAGAAAGAAATAAAAATTAATGAACATTTCGTGAATGCAACTTTGCTTCTTGTAATTGTTTTAACAGTTAATATTTTGGGTACTATATTTTGTATTATCTTTAGTATTTTGTATTAAAAAATATAAATTTTCTTTCCATATGATTACTGTTTTGTTTTTTATAAATAATTACAGTTGTAATGAAACAAGAGATACATCAGATATAGTCATTTCTTATTGATAAACTATATTGTTGTCGGTCAGAAATAATGAAATAGTTATTCGAGAATGAGGCCCGCGTCTTTAATATTAAATTAGACCTATTGACTGACACGTTTAATTAAAAAACTTCAATAAAACACGATCTTCTAACGACATCACTTCGCATTTTTTTTTTTTTT
>NW_019386020.1:93698-96681 GCF_000671375.1 Centruroides sculpturatus | reverse complement strand
CGGAATGGGGTTAAAAAAAATAAGTACGAGTATTTCCTCAGAAAATACTGTACTGTAACTTGTTATTGTTTACTTGAGAAGAATATAACAGAGAATAAACTGCCCAAATACCCTTAAACAAAGGAAAAGTACGTCCTTTATGAAGGCATAGAGCCACTACATGAAAATGAAAATTAATGAATACACTGTGTACAGTAATTTACCTGATAAGACAGACCTCAGAAAAATACTTTATGAGAGCTTTTATACTTTTATAAAGCTGTCTATAATGAAAATTAATTAACTAAGGATTTTTTCGCCCTGCCAAGGTGTGGACCAGTTATCCGGAGTGCTAAGTTATCGAGGGACGAGTTTTCGAGGTTCTACTGTAACAGAAATACTTGGCATGAACCATGATTTAAATTATATGTTAAGAATTGGAGATTTATTAAAAAATAATATGTATAAACTACATTACTTTTTTACTCAGATTACTAATATATTTGATAATGATGTTATGCATTAATATTTAGCTAATGATATGATACTAAAACTTTTTATGTATATTTTTTCTAACTCTGTAATATTATTTGTTTATAAAAAAACAACATAAAATGTAAAACGAGCTACTACGGCTTTTTTATGTATAAAATAACCACCCTGTAACAAGGATTTTTTTCCTTAGTACAATAAAACTTCGATTAATTATAGCTTTCATAGTATACGCAATTTTTCGCCATATATCATGATACGTTTTTGAAATGAAGTAAATCTATATCTATATCTATATCTATACTACTATATAAAGAGACAATGCATTTTTCGTTTGTGACCACTAACCGTAAAAACTACTGAACCAATCGTTACCAAATTTTAACTGTAGCATCTTTATGATCCCCAGAATGTTTACCACTAATCAAACCTACAGATGTTTTATCTATACTAATATAAATTAAAAGATATCATCTAGGGTTAAGGCTTTTATGTTCAACAGATGGCGCTACGAGTACGACGCCCTAAGTTTGCTTTTCTGTGAAGATGAACTAAAGCAGATCATCATCTATCTATCTATATACATCAAAATGTAATGTTCGTTTGTTTCTACCAATTTTTTTGAAATTTTGACAACGCTGCATTCGAATACGCACGTGTTTTTATGTAATATGCATGCCAAAATTTCCCCCCGGAAAAGATAGACAAGATTAATACTTGCCGTAAAGAACTCTGTTTCTATTTATACTATTTTAGATGCGGTTTTTGCGTTTTTTTATTGCGTTTTAATAGGGTACGTCAAGAGAATGTACACTATGAAATTTTTCGATAAATTTCCCACTCACACGGGGGAAGTGTTATACATTTATAATAGATACATTTTGAGCCACAACAACGCGTGGCGGGGTCTGCTACTATTTTATATAGGATACTAACTTATGTCATATTATATATTGGTAAATAAACAATGCTAAGCATTTCCTTGTTATAAAAATGCAGTGTATCGTATGTAATGCACAGACGTATGGTAACAATTTTTCTCATACAAAAATACAAAAATAACGTTTTTATAATTATCGGACGTTATTTATGATATCAGAAACTACGTTAAAAAAACATTACCGAAGTGAAATTTGTGCTTTAGAGGTTTAAAACGATTAAATAAAATTAATAAAAAATATCCCATAAAAAATAATTAAGTGTTCATCGCACATTAGTAAAGGTAATTACGTAATTACTAAAATTAATCGTAACTTGCAGTAAAAAATAATAATATCTGGTATTTTTCATAAAAATTAACAATTTTAAAATTTCTGATAGGCTATATGTATGTTATCTTGTGACGAAATTTTAAACCAAAGACTTTCCCAAATTTACGTGAAGTGTGTTCTTCTCTTTTACGTGAAGTGTGTTCTTCACTTCGATCAATTTTTTATACTATTTAGTTATTTTCGAACGCATAACGATAATGAAATATATGATAATGAAGTTGTTCATTGATTGACAAGCTAATATTTAATTTATCAATCGATACGCTAGAAATTTTAATGCAGTGTTCAATTTTCTCGAATATATTCCAAACAATCTACAGTAATACCTCGGTTTTCGTTGACTTCGATTATTGTCGATTTTTGCGCAAAAAATTTGCCTCGGTTTACATCGGTTGCCTCGGATTTCGTTGAGTTTCGGTTGCCTCGGATTTCGGTTTCCTCGGTTTTCATCGGTTGCCTCCGATTCCAGAGCCGTAACTAGGATTTTGGACGCCTATGGCCAAAAATAAAAATGGCGTTTTTTTAATTTTTATTATTAAAAAAATAATAATTTTATTCTAAGAAAATGCTATTATAAAAAATTATCTAATGACTTTTAAATACTATATAAATATAAATATAAAAACTTTTTGTGTTATTAAATTCGAATACATATTATTCCGAAACCTTCTTGTAGGCGCCTTTATTAAGTGTATTAGATTGTGTTTTAAGTCGCACAGCTGCAGACAATTTAATTCTCGCAAAGTAAGCCATTGAAAAGCGTTGTAACTAATACGTAGATTCAATGGAGAAGTCGGAGGTGAAAGGGAGAAGTTTTTGACGTCCCGGATGTGTCGAAGGAACGTGTCATGCTTCAGAATGCGGTCTCCGTGTATCCTTCGGTCCATCCGGTTTCGAGTGTATATTTTAGTTAAAATTACGATACGCAATTCGTATTTAGAGTTAGTATTAAATAGGTTTTAATCGAATTTCTATAAATAAGATATTTGCAAATAATCCTTATTCTTTGACCGTGTTTATAAAATATAATCTAAATTAATTAATTACGAAAATAAACCAATGAACAAATACTTAATCCTTTGCCTCCGTCGTTTTCGGCGCTTCGGTCGCTTTCCAATGTGGCGGCTGGTTTAAAAGTCGAAAGAGGTGCGTTTCGGATGGTAATTCAAACGAAAAACACAAGCGACGGCAGATTTAAACGCAAATATGCAAAGTCCGAGTCGGCCGATGTCGTCTCCGAA